>NC_047518.2:42381218-42401218 GCF_902827115.2 Pseudochaenichthys georgianus | reverse complement strand
ACTTTTTTTTTTTTTACAATGACGGTTTACGTACGTTTTAAACTTCTGTATGATTTCTTTCTTTTTACAAAATACACCAATGCAGGCAGGGGAAGGTGTGTGTGTGTGTGTGTGTGTGTGTGTGTGTGTGTGTGTGTGTGTGTGTGTGTGTGTGTGTGTGTTTGTGTATGTGTGTGTGTGTGTGTGTGTGCACAGGTAAAAGAGATAAGGGAGAATAGAGTGACAGCAACAACGGGGGCGGGGCTGCGAAACAGGGGCAGGAGTGAGTGTAGGAGGAGGGGGGGGTGCGAGGCGGCGGCAGGGGGAGTTGGTGGAAGAGGGTCTACTTTCAGCAGGGGGCGGTGGCGGCAGTGATGGTGGTGTTATACGTTTTTTTTGCAGCAGCCAAGGCCGCTTGGTGGCAGTGTTGCCGTGTTGTAGACGGTTGCAGACTGGGTTGGTTGGCTGGTGGTTGGCTGGTAGTTGGCAGGCTGGTTTGTTGATTGGTTGACCGGTCGGGCGCGCTCGGCAGCGGGCGGACGGAGAGCAGGGATTTAGGGATTTAGGGAATCCCGTTGCCGGCGCACCGTGTCGTTTTCAGTGTCGTGTTGTCGGGTTGCAGGGTTGGATTTTGTGTTTGATTTGTTTTCACATCATGTTGTTCTGCAGTGAGTTTACCTCCGAGGAGTTGTCCTCGCCCAGGACCTTGTGGTTCTCGTGTTTGGGGGTCAGAGAGTTGTGGATGTTGAGGGAGTCGTCCTCTTTGGGCGGGGCCTTCACCGGGTCCTCCAGCTTGTTCTGGGAATGAGGATCATCCTACCCATGGAGCGAGGGGGTAGAAAGTACAGTTAGAAACATGAACGACAGCCAGTGTCCTATTCACTTGCAGCTTTTGATCCTGCAAATTGTTAGAAAAGAAATTCTGACCAACCCATCATAACTGGATTTATTAAACGACGACGTTCATCTTTGTTTAAAGCAAAGAAAACCAGCACTTTATCCCAATAATGAAGTCCATATTGGACGATTCTGCACCTCACATGTAACCGCCCAATGCGGAAGTGCCAATCCAGGAAGAGGTCTGCTCTTTATGTAGTAACACAGGAGGTCAAGAAGAAAAGTCTATCGGATAAATATGCAGAAGACCAATGCTCATATCTTGTCAGACTTTCAAAGTTTAATTAATCACCTCGATGTTTCTCTAATCGTAACCAAGTGTTTACGTTGCCTGTAATCTTTACCATAACCGTGTTCTTTGCCTAAACTAAACAGTGTTGCCATCGACAAATGGTTGTCATTAAACGTAATCCAGTGTTTTGCAGAATCGTCCAACGACGACGTTCTTGTCTGGAGATTCCGTCGAAGAAAACAAAGATCAGACTCAGCATCGCTTTGCTTTTGAAAGCATCCCAGAGTTCTGCAGTTATCATTTGTTGCATGCAGAACAATGCATGTTCCACTTTCATGCTTTGAAGAACCACACCAGTGTTCGTATGATCCTTAGAGACTTCGTGAATGCAGCGAATTACCATCACATATTCAACAAAATCAACTTGCAGCTTCTGTACTGTTACTCCAAACAAAACCAGGTGAAAGTAGCAGCCAAGTCAGTGGTTTGAGGCTTCATCGTGCTCGACTGGCATGTCCTGTTTGGTTGAAGCGACAGTGAGGTGAGCTGCATGAGCGACACCCCCCCTTTCCAGGCAATCCCAGGAAGCACATGCACATCCACATGCAAGACCTTTACAATACACCCCCCCCGTGTACGGCAATGATCGCTCATGCAGAACTCTTCCTGCTTCACCTGCAATTATTGTCCAAAAAAAAGGCAAATAATAAAACTCTGATTGTCCGTGGGTACCACCGTCATACATACCCAAGCAGTCGCTGGGGGGGAAAGAAGAGTTTAAATCCAATTCCTCTGAATTCAATTAAGGTCAGAGGGAACAGATTGATTGCAGAGTCCATTTTAACTCTGTTTTCCAGCCTCTTATCCCCATTAATATTGCATGGCATCATCGACCCTGCCTCACATCCCGGGGCGCCCGTCTGCGCCTCTTCGTCACACACTCACACACTCGCTGAGTATTATCAGATATACACTTTCAGTCAAACACACAGGTTGGCAGATTCACACCAAACCAAAATTCAGACCCTGAGGCTTGAGCCACTTACAAACACCCCCTAATTGAATGTTTGCGTTTGAATTCAAAGGCACTTTTAGAAAGGAAGAGCAGTGAGAGCATTTACCCGCTGGCTGCTGGCCTAGATAGTAACTTCGGGCAGGACGTGCGGATACGTCACTTCCATGGTTACGGGGTAGGGGCCCTCTTTCCTCCCGTCAGCGTGAAACTGGAAAATGTTTTTTGTTTGTTGGATTTCATTGTTGTGCATGGGTGGAGAGGGGGCGGGCAGCAGGTGGGAGGCCACAAGGACTTTAGAGCGGGTGTCACTTTGGGGGAAGTAGGAACAGATATAAACAGGGTTCTGATGATGATGACGATGGAGGCACACGGACAGTTGTTTGTCTTTTAGTGGGCGTTTAAGGGGGATTCTACGTGTACAGTTGATTTTGGAACGATTGCACTTGGGTACCTTTTTAACAACTTTTATTGCAATCGACTTCCGGCAAGTCGCGGACGCACTTATGTGAGGTTTTTGCAGAAACTACTACAACAAGGTCTATTTGCCAGCACATAGAGTCCTAGTGTATTGTATAGACATGTATAGTCGGGGTCCTCAGCAATCAGAAACAGCTGGATGCCAACTTTCAGATGTTGGGCAATTTGCACAATAAGCATAAATTGCTTTTTTTTAAGCATCAATTAACAAGCTGTGGAGTTGGTCTGTCACGAAGCAGAGCGAGAGTAAACGCGTGAAATTAAAAACGAAATGTTTCATCCACACGCTGTAGGAAAGCACATTGCAAATATCACCTGATGTCATTGTCCAGTGTAGCGTAAAGGCATGGTGAAATTAGCACGACGAGTTAACATCATCATTTCTAGCGGGTCCGATCGTTGGCGGAGTTGCGAAGGAAGAACACCTCTATAACCAGTTCACCCACTTAAAGCCCTTATACAGTATGCTTGTTTCATAACTTAAGCATCTGTCTAGTAATTGTGAGTGCATTTGTAAGTGTTTAAAGAACTGTGCTTGTTATTTTAAAAAGATAGTAGAAAAGTAATCACCAAGGGTTTATTGGAAGGACCCAAAAGCCTGAATGAAATATAAATGTTTATGAAGCCATAAGGTGAAACACTTAATACATTTAAAGTGCAGGCAGGTGTCGTAGAGTTGCCTGAACCACTCATTCTCCTCCGCTCTCTCCCTGAAGCTGATCACATATAATTTACAGTGTGTGAGAGTCTGTTAGCTTTATTACTTTTTCTTTAGCTTGGGCGCATAAACTTGAAATTAAAATATTTGTCTTGACTGAGTTAATATTACCCCGCCTGTTCATTCCCTTCCATGTGTTTGTTTACACATTTGTTTTGGCTTTGTTTGTGTTTACGGACTGGCTTTTCTCTCTGAGTATATAGAGCATCTGTCTACATTTGTGTTTGTATTTAAGACTGTCAGATTGATTTGCATGTATGTGTTTGTGTGCAGTGAAGGAGACGAGAAGCACTGCTCATAACTTGAATGTCTTTAAATGGCTTAAGTCTGTGTGAGAAAGTGGATCAGCATGGTTTCCCTTGACTCAAACATGCAGTTCATGTTTCACAATAATAGGAACATACAGCTGGCTATGATATTTGCCTGCAGATAAGAACTGATTATATATTATAAGGACCATCTCTAGAAAAGTGCACTGATGCCAAATTAAAAGAACTAAATTAAATCTTTAAAATCTGTCCTTTGAATACTTGGGGGTTGTATGTCTGGGAGGTCTTCTGGTTTAAATAGAGAGCATTTATTTAAAAGTATACTGCAGTAACAGTGTTTGATTGTTTGTTTGGAAACAAGTCATATTTCGGCCCACACTGTGGTCTCTGGTAAGTGCTATGCAGTGTTACGACCCTGGTCGTTATGTGTATTGTGTGTAGAGATTTCCTTCGAGTCTTTTAGAGTCCTTCAGAATGATTAGGTAGGTTTAGTAGTAGGCATGGTTAACAAAACTGTGAGTTTGTGTCTTAAGGGGGGGGGGGTGTCACGGCTGCTGCTGCTGTCTGCTCGTTAACCTGTCTGGGATTGTTTTCAGCTGTGTATGTTATATGTATATGAGATGTGCCGTTGCCCGGACGCCATTGGATGCCAGTTTCCTGTCCCTCCTCCGGTAGGCGTGACCGAAGATCTGGATTGGAGCAGGTCGGCCGACTCACCAATCCCTGCCCACAGCTTCCGGGGACTCTTACAAGAGGTAGAGGTCTGAATCTGTGTCAGACGGCTCTCGGTGCTCTCCTTACGTTCTGTGTAGCTCTGTGCTAGTTCTGCTACAGTGGTTAGTTGGGGTGTGTGCTTAAGTGTTTTGTGTGTATTCTGTGATTTGTGACGGCGTCAAACTTGTGCGAGACGCCTCACAATTTTAGCCTTAAATGCTCATATTGTGCTATGACTGTGATAATCTGTGGCCTTCGTTTTGTGTAGCGTTATTGTGAACAGATAGCTGGTTTTAAGAGCCTGTATTGTTGGTTATATCATCTTTATTTTGAGTTTATTATTCAAATCAACCTCTTATAAGACCAGGTGTTCTTGGTATACTAAGAACATCTTGTTTCGTGTTGCTTCCATTTTACCCTACGCGAGCTGGGGACGTAACGGCAGTGTAAAACCCAGTAAGAAAAGACACATATAGTAACACAAATATACAGATTTTAACAAGATATACAAGAATTTGGTTGGTCTTAATGGTCCCAGTATTTTTGTTCTCACCGCATAAAGAATTATGAATGTTGTCAAAATGAAAGGCACAATTACATTTAATCATAAAACTGAACTGCCTGCTTGCAGAATTTGAAGTTAAAGGTTAAGTCAGTCTGAGAGCGGATTCAGTCGATGGAAATGAAATGATCTTTCCAATTACGGCCAGCTCCGCCAGGTCAATTCATTTTCCGTGGTGAATTTAGTTAGTATTGACAATACAACATTGTCATTTCCGCGTTTGCTGCAGAGGAGACTGTGTGTCTGAACTCTGCTGAAATTACTGTGGAGGAAAAAGATTGAGGACAAGAGGGTTCAATCTACCGAAACACAAAGCGCTCCATTACTGCAGGGAAAGTGATTTTTGGCTTGTTGGCTTTGTGCAAATGTTTTTTCGTGCCCATCTTTCTGTTTGTTTATAGTTGTATTCTTCTGTAATGCACTTTTGCAGGTGTATGTGTGTGAGTGATGTGTAACAGGGTTCTCACAAGGTCAACCGTTTTGCTGCCAATTCAAAGTCTGATTGGGTTTGGAGGACTCTGTGTGTTAAAGGGCCATTTCACGGTTTTTTATTTCTTGGCCTATAGCTCTGTGTCTTTTGGGGTGACGGATTGCGTTGCGAACAGAAATTGGTTCAAGTCCAATTTCATTTTACAATGTTTTATAAGCCTGAATTGATGTTTTTCTGAAAATAAAGTCCATATAATTCTTTGTTTGCTTATGGTTATGTGTGTACCTCTCCAAGGGCTGCAGATGGAAATGAGATATTAGCAAAGGAACATTTAGATTATTGTATTTTATGCATGGCTTTTTATACATATACTAAATGTCTGTCAGAAAGTGTTGGCAAATCTGATTGAAGATGAATTATGTTCAATTAATGCCTTATAAGCATTTTTAGTTCGAACAGGTGACAAGGAGTGTGTTTGGAGCTGTCATGTTGACGATATATATAATTGTTTTGTGTTGTTGGTAGGAGGAGGTAAGACTCAGATGGATCCACTGAGAGTTGAGAGGGTGATTGACAGGGCCACAGTAACAATGAGAGAGCTGTTTGGATAGGTGAGAGAAGGGGGGAGGGCGGGACTTTCTGACATTTTGGGAGTTGGTCTTACCTCGCAGTCGGACTCCTCTTTGGTCTTACACTCCCAGGTGTATCTGCTCATGGTTTTCTGAGGGGAGGGGGATGGGGCAAATGGTTATAACTCCTCAAAACCATACAAAGGCATCCTCAGAGAGAAAGACAGATAGAGAGACGGACAGAGAAAGTTGGAGGTGGACAGAGAGAAAGTTGAGTGGGAGGTGAAACAGAGAGATAAAAGTAGCGAGAAAGAGGAGGCGGACAGGAAGAGATAGAAGCAGACAGATAAAAAAGACAGAGAGAGATCGAGTGTTGGAGACAGAGGCCAACAGCAGGATAAACTTCCTTTCAGACGTCAGCTGATATTCCCAGCTGGCTACAGTATCTCTGCTCAAACACAGACTCTCTGGTGCTGCCGGCTGTTAGTCATTATTAGCAAATACAGGTTGGGATATTTCTGGTGAGGTTCTCCGCCATCGTGGCACTTGGCTGTTGGTATGGAAGGGGATTGAGGTTTTTTAATTATTATTAGTGGGTTTATTTTGGGAGAAATTGGTGAGTCGGTATGGTTTTTGGTTTGGGGAAGCCTATATTTTCTAAGTTAGTTGTGTACGTGGTTGGAACATGTATTAGAGAATCAAGCTGGGCTGAATAGTAGTTGGAAATCTGTGGTATTTGACAGTCACGATTTTGCTAAAAATCCTATAACCAGTAAAAGCAGTGTCAATAAGAAATGAGACAACAGTCAAGTGAATGTTCTGTAAATTGCTTTTGAATGATATATTTGAGCCTTGGGGAATTGGGCAATTTTGCCAACCTGAAACCAGGTCCAAAAAGAGCCTGGTTTCAGAACCCAACACTACTTGTTATTTTAAAGTGCACTATGCAGTTTTCGTGGAAACAAAGTTCACATTCACAGAGTTCACTTGTTGATGCCTGACACTGCTGAGTGCACTATGTTCCACATAAAACATTTATTAAGCTGATTCGTAACAATATCTTTGATTTTGCGGAGCTAGCTAGCTTGTCTTTTAGCATAGCTACTTCCTTGCACATTACTGCCACCAACTGTCAGTGGATAAGCCTGAAACTGGCAGTGGAAGTATGTGTACCAAAAGTGTGCTGAAACAAACTCTTTAACACATTTACAAATACTATTCAGTCCAGTGGATGATCAGGGTTTTTTGGTGGTTTTGAGTTAGGAAGTAGATATCTTAGGGATATTGTTAGGAGGTGAGGATGGATGGATTTTGTTACTCTTTTCTTGTCTGTTAGGGTATGAACATGATATTTAGTGGTGGTTAAAATGAGAGGGTGAGACTCTTACCTAAAACGGTTGAGCTAGCATGAATGAGTTACAGAGAAACGACTAGTTGCTGTACCTTTTACAAGTTAAAAAAACTACTGACAGAGTTGTTAGAGGGTGGTACCACATCTTAAAAACAAATCAAACAAGCTCTACCTCAGATGTAGCACGAAAACTACCCATGCTGCTACAACGTTAGCCGCTAAAGCTAACCATGCTTCAGTTAGTGCGGCGCCTGTCGGCTCTCTGCTGCCACCTGCAGGCCGCCGCGGGGCGTTGCATCTCAGATGTTTATCCTGATAACCCCGACAATTTCACACAATAGTCCCACACCTTAAGCTTACCTGTTTGTGACATCAATCCTCCCACTTCCCCCCCCCCAGAAAACCAGAATAAGCAAGTCCCGCCCCCTCCCATTTTCAGGATAAACAAGTAAAGCAGACAATTAGTTATAAGCACAAATCAGTAAACAGTTAGCGAAGCAGAGCTGCGGTGGCTCACATGGCGTTGCACATGTTAGCGACAGAGCAGGAAAGCCATGACACACCGATGCAAGAAGTGATCAGAGAGAGAGAGAGAGCAGCTGAGAAAGAGACGGGGTGAGCAAGGGGTTGCAGCGAAGGATTCTGGGGGTTTTCTCTTTAAGGGTCAAGTTAGAGCCAGCGCGGTTGCAATGTGAGAACCGTCGGTAAATGTTCAGAGTGCATGGTTTCAGGGGGAGTTTGACCTCTAACCTTGGTCCTCCACTGAGCTGATTTATGGTACATCCTCTCTTTGTCAGCAGGCAATTAAGCATTTCCTGGACACCGTTCAGTCAAAAATAAATTAGTCGGGTGTCTGTAATGGTCCTAAAATGACCAGCTGAAGCTCAAGACCAGATTTCTTCAAGACATTTCACCTTGAAATACCAGCGTTTTCATAATCTATGACTGAAGGTTTTTTAGTTTTGTCATCTTCTATTTGTGTGTTTGTTGTTGTCACCTTCACAATAGGATCAATAAGCAATAAGCCAGGGGAGCCGAATCAATAAAACAGCATGAAACTATGAGACCCAACAGCCATCGTGTTGCCGTGGTAAAATGGGATCAATCTATGCAGCTGTGCCATTTCTTATTTATAGCAGTGGCCAATTTATGAGGTACACCTGTACAATCAAATGCAATGCAATACATCCGTTCTGCCGTAAATTCATACTTTTATATTGTTCAGATTCTTTTGACTCAGTCAGGAAGGTGTTATAGCTCAGTTTGCGGTATATTAAGTATATAAGTATTTCTAATATGTTTCGCCCTCATGTATTCTAATAGGGAGGACAACGAACTAGAAACATGTCTAAATGTAATATGGTCAAGTATACGTTTTAAGTATGACTTCAATATTAAATATCACGTTTCCGACAATGTAACAACGAACAAATGAACTCCGCTGTTGCATTTCTTCTGCATGTGTAGCTAATAAAGTGGTGCTAGTATAAGTGATTCGTCACAAATTGGCTAAACCTGAAATAATTGCAATATTAACAATGTAAATGGAGATCCAGGAGTTCTCAAATGGATTAAGAAATTGTAAAATAACCACAATCTAAATGCATGATGGTCATGTTTAAACGTGTTTACTTTATAGTTTTATATATCCTCCCCTATGTATTTGTATTTCCCCCGAGAGAAAACTCCCCACCATCCCTCCTTCGCCCCCGCCCATCCCTCGTCTTCATAGCGTTGCACACCTCGGAGTATCTGAGAATACTCATGCCCATGCATTAGGAGTCAGGGGCCCGGGCAGGGTTTGCAGGGGGGGGGGAGATGCAGAAAAAGGGGTGAGAGAGACAGGCGAGAACCACGTTACCTGACAGATAATGTTATCATAGTAAGCCAATGCACGGGCATGAGGGACGTTAGGAGGGGTGTCGCACAGTTTCCTTACATTTGGGTGGGAGCCCTCAGCGATGGTGGACAGCGAGAAATTATCATTGTGCTGCTCCGATGACGGCCGGTACTTACTGCTGGGTGACGGAGGATTGGAGGGGAAGAGAAGGAGGGAAAGTGGAGAGGAAGATGGGGGAAAGATGGAGGAAGGTGTGTGGAGAAGGTAGAGGGAGACAGTTTGAAGGAAAGGCAGGAAGAGTTGGGGATGTGATGTAGAGGAAAGAAATATAGAGATTGACGAAAGGTTAAGAAAAGGATGAAAGGATTTGAAAGATATTGAAGGAGGAACATGTGTAGAAAGAAGGAGAAGAGGTGGGGAAATAGGAGAGAGAAGATTTGCAGGAATTAAAAAGCAAGGTAAGAGAAGAATACAGGACGTTTAAGAGACAAAAATGGGAGTAAAAGAGGGAAATTGGAAAGATAATAAGAGACAGTTTGAGAGTTTCAGGAGGATTTGAAGAGGAGGAAGAGATAGAGGTGAAGTGACATTTACAGGAGGTCATCCACGAGGTGAGGAGAAGAAGAGACATTTGAAGCCAAAATAAGTCATAGGAAGAGACGGACAAAGGTAAATGGAAAGGCGGTGAAACAAAATGGAACAAAGGAAAGGAGATAGGGGACATATTTAAGAGAAAAGATTACATTGTTGAAGAGGAGACGGACAAAAGGAAAAAAGGAGGGGGGAGAAAAGGCAAGAAAGCAGCATTAGTTAGACAGCAATCTTCCGTTTGTCACAGGGCAAACAGAAAATAACACAACATGTCATCTGTGATGCAACACACGGAGAATTCATTTTGACCGTCAGATTAAGGTCACCTGGTTTGTACACACAGAGGCCGCACGTTCACTCACATTCGACCCACTTTTGACTTCACGTGACTAACAGGGAGAAAACACTGCAGACAAAAACAGACTGTTTTGCGTTTAAAAAAACACACAGGGTTCAGATGTGTATAAGTGTTGCACATATTGATGCAAATAATACTTTTTATGTTCATTTGACATTGCTGCAAACCAGTGGCGAACCGCCAGGGCCTTCAAGGTATTCAGAGAATTCCCTGGAACACTCAGATAAAACAAACAAAAAATCGATTTAATTATATAAATAAAATGTAAATAAAATGAATAAATGAGAATCGTGTGTTGTTGATCTGTAATATTAGTGTTACGTTGATTTGTTTGTCCTTCTCGGACCGTGCACTTCGCATTTCAGTGGTTTTGTGTTAGAAAAGAAAGCAACCAATCAGATCGTGTTCTGGGTCTCTGGGTAGAATATCCTTCAACCAGGTATTCTACATCCTTGATCGAATGCCCTGGCCATTGCACTGAATGAGAGCGTACCTTTGGACTGACAGTTTGATCAACCAATCAGATATTGATTTGTAGCCAATGGGCGTGTTCTTTCAGAGTTCCCCTCGGTTCCAGGGTGTTCTAGAAGGCCCGCTAGTTAACTGGCTCGAGGCAGAGGATCTAGATCAGGGGTGTCAAACTCAATTTCATTGCGGGCCACTTTCGCATAAAGGATGCACTCAAAGGGCCGGTAACTTGTAACTATATATAATATATATATATAAAATAATGTATAATATGACATTGAATTGGATTATTATCGGATAGGATAATAACTTAGTATTTAGCTACGTCTGAAAGCAGAAGTCCAGGGCAAATAATTGCAAGTCTCTTCAGTGCGCATGTCACAAAACAAGATGCATTGTGGGACATGTAGTTTGTGGGCAACCTGCTTCTGTAAAGTGGCATGTAACCGTATAATAAACGTATTATATTCTTTGCAAGCTCTTGCTGGGCCGCATTAAATGAAGCCGCGGGCCGGATTTGGCCCCCGGGCCTTGAGTTTGAGACCCCTGATCTAGATGAATGCGACGAAGCAATTCATGTTGATTTATTGTTTTTAACGTTGAAATGAAAAGTGCAACAGGTGGAGATAAAGTTGTTGCAGAATTGTTGTGAGTTCCCTTTAAGACGACAATTCAGTGAAAAGACGGACATTATAACGCCGGGGGGGCGGGGTGTCTACAGAAGGTCCAGTTGTGAGAGACACGGTTCGCCATTGCTGCAAACCAGCTAATCCAATGCTGTCTCTTGAACTCCACTGTGTTGGAGGAATTACTGTAGACCTTGCAATTACACATACGGCTGTCTTATGATACACATAAAAGAGTAATAATGTAACATCTGTCCGGGGAATACAGATGCAGAGACAGCTGTTGGCTGACTGCAGGTTTGTTCACCTACAAAAAGTCCTGGAAATAAGCATTGCAACGTTGTACGGCTTTATGTTGACACTAAGACACAATTAAAACACAACAAATTAACACGTTAAAATGAAAAAGCTACCTTGTTTTAAATTCGATTTTATAGAAACTTTTAGTGAATAAAAGTGAGGTTGTTGAACTACCCTCCTGGAGACATGCAAAACAAATCCATATATTTCCCAAAATGTCATCCTATATTTGCTTAAATATGCGAAATTATTCATCAAATTTAACACATTCAACATCGTCCCTGCAAATAGTTCAACAACCAGTATTATATAATCACACCTTATCCACGATGATGAGAAGACTACTCTCCCTGTATCTCGTCTTGGAAGCTGCAAACTATGGGATTTCCCTTTTGACTCAGCGAGACTGAACTCTTTGATTTCCTTCCTCTTCATTCCTCGTCTCAGACTTCTCAAAGGGAAGAGATGTTTGTCTCAGGGACTGAACGAAGCGGTAACTTTGACAAAAGTGCCACGGATGTGTCTCTTTCAAATCTCCTCATATGAAACGGCTGTCATGCTGTGCCGCACATATCAAACCTACACTTCTGTCCTTGTCATGTCTTCACTTCCCCGTCATATCTAAAGAGGCCGTGATCTACTTCCTGCCAAAAACCGCCTGGCGCTCTGATCCTCCGTATGTATATTTTATGAACGCTGCGACGGGACAATCAAAGACAGAGTCATGACGGCAGAGAGAGACACAGAGATCACGTCCTAGCAGCATAAACCAGCTTTGGACCTCTCACTCTACTCAAATAGTCCCACTTGTAACAGCCATGCTGAGATGAAGCTATCTCAATTAAAAACTAAACATATTACTGAGTGTGTTTTTAGAGGAGCTGGTTGATGTGTAATTGCATTAGCCAGAAGTAAAAAGCTAACGTTAGGCTGTAAAGGAATTACATCACGGTCAAATTACTTCACGTTACAATTCCTTAAAGTGGACCTACTGTATCATGCTATATTTGAAACATATATTTGGGGCCATACCTACACAAAACGTTTTTTTTCAAAATACCAAACAGTTCACCCATTGTGCTTCATACTGCTCAAACCCCTCTTTTGAAGCCCTGTTAGAGAAACGCAGATCTTGGGTCCTTAGCTTGAAAAGAAAGAAGAAGAGGAGGCGGAGCTAATGCCTGATCAGAATTCTACCGGAGATAAAGTTAAATTCTGCTGTGATAAAACGCAATCCTGTTCTAAACCACATCAAGGATTACTTCTGAAACAGCATGGAACTCAAATGCTCCTTTATTATTTCCTGCTTTTTAAACATGTGCTCTACAGTGCAGGTTAGCTCTGAGTGTTAGCGAGGCTTGCTAATGTAAACAAAGACGAGATTACGTCCAAAACACGTCAGGCATTGTGTCTGATAGCAACTCTCTGTGGGTCCGCCGCCGCTATGACGTCACAGCGGATGGAAATCTGTATCCGCTCGTTGTAAACCCGTTTTTAAAAGATTTGGGTACGGAGGAAAAGAGAGAGGGTTTTATTTTCTGACGCTGCCGGGGACACATATTGATGTATACAAGACATCACAAAGTGCATTTTGCATGATAGGTCCCCTTTAAGCTAAAGGCGGCTAACGTTTGCCGTGATCGTTAAGTCACTTGGTAGAAAACGCCTTTTTCTTCAGACGTTCACCTGTGACGTATTTTATGACGTAGGAAAAAACGTGAATATCTCTTTAGCAACGGTGAACCACACCTTGTTGCGGGCTTCTGATAAAACAGTTATTTCATGCAAAATGCACCCTTAGTGGTTAAATGCTAACCCATCTCCGGGCTTTGGGACTCATTCCTGCACCACTCCATGGTTCACATCCTAACATGTCTCCTAGCCAGGATGCCAGCCATCTTTTTCTACCCTCCTTTTCTCTCTCTATGACCGGGATGTTGGGTTTGATCTCGACTGCGGCAGAGAAACACTGCGACTGTGATTACCCCGAGTGTGGGAGTCTCATGTATTCATGAGCTATGTCAGCACACACACACACACACACACACACACACACACACACACACACACACACACACACACACACACACACACACACACACACACACACACACACACACACACACACACACACACACACACACACACACACACACACACACACACACACACACACACACACACACACACACACACACAGTTTTTCACTTTCTCTCTCCTCTCCTGCAACAGTTTCTCCCTTCTCCTCTCTCCTCCCCCCTTCATCATGCCCTCCTTTTTACTCCTCTTATCTCTCACCTCCTCCTCCTCCTCCTCCTCCTCCTCCTCCTCCTCCTCCTCCTCCTCCTCCTCCTCCTCGATTGTTTTTAGCCGGCACTTGATGAGGCTGTCTCTTTCATGCGGCACACACACACACACACACACACACACACACACACACACACACACACACACACACACACACACACACACACACACACACACACACACACACACACACACACACACACACACACACACACACACACACACACACACACACACACACACACACACACACACCTCAGGTCGCACAGCTGTATGTAGGTCAACCCCGCCTCCCCCTGTTTCTCCCTCCCTCCCCCCTCTCTGCTCAGACTGCCCTACTTTCAGCTGGATCCAGAGTACCAATGACATCACCCTTTTTTTCTTCTTGTTTTAATTTCTGCTAGCTCGCGTTAACGCTGCTCCCGACTGCCCTCCACTTCTTCTTCTTCTCCTCCTCATCTCCCATGATCTCCTCCTCCATGATAACCTTCCCCACGGAGCTAAAAATAGTCCCTGTAGCGTGGGATCTGGAGTTGAGAACATTTGGCCCTTCACTTCCCATTCGGATCCAAAAAGCTTGATCGCCGGCCTGATTCTGCTCATCCTCTGTTGCTAGGGAGATCAACGCTCAAACACAGGCACTGCCAAACCAACGACCCTGATCTGTTAAATAACTGGTAAGGATCAGTGAACATTTGAAAACTAGGAAGTCAATCGAATTCAAAGACTTTGTTCATGTGATGGCAGCGCAGAGAAAAGGACCATGTTCTCTTTTATTAAGTCCTTGAGCAAAGCACTGCCTCCATCAGTCTTTATTTATCGGGTCAGTCTTGCTTTAAAAGTTATTGTTGTTTTAAATAATGTCTGTTCTCAGAGCACCAAGGCCCCCCTTCTCTCTACTTGTTCGAAGGACACATCGTGGCACTCATATTTCCCAAATTATGGGAATGGACTTTAAAACAAGAGTCTGTCAGCCGACTACAGCAAAGTCTCTTAAAACTGAACCCTCTCTATTAAGTAGACGAGGAGGAGGGAGATAATGTGAACTTTTAAAGGGGACATATTATGCTCATGTTCAGGTGTATATCAGTATGTAGTGTCTCTACTTTAAAGAGTTCTCTCCTGCTGATGTTCAGGTGTATATCAGTATGTAGTGTCTCTACTTTAAAGAGTCCTCTCCTGCTGATGTTCAGGTGTATATCAGTATGTAGTGTCTCTACTTTAAAGAGTCCTCTCCTGCTGATGTTCAGGTGTATATCAGTATGTAGTGTCTCTACTTTAAAGAGTCTCTCCTGCTGATGTTCAGGTGTATATCAGTATGTAGTGTCTCTACTTTAAAGAGTCCTCTCCTGCTGATGTTCAGGTGTATATCAGTATGTAGTGTCTCTACTTTAAAGAGTCCTCTCCTGCTGATGTTCAGGTGTATATCAGTATGTAGTGTCTCTACTTTAAAGAGTCTCTCCTGCTGATGTTCAGGTGTATATCAGTATGTAGTGTCTCTACTTTAAAGAGTCTCTCCTGCTGATGTTCAGGTGTATATCAGTATGTAGTGTCTCTACTTTAAAGAGTCCTCTCCTGCTGATGTTCAGGTGTATATCAATATGTAGTGTGTCTACTTTAAAGAGTCTCTCCTGCTGATGTTCAGGTGTATATCAGTGTGTAGTGTCTCTACTTTAAAGAGTTCTCTCCTGCTGGTGTTCAGGTGTATATCAGTATGTAGTGTCTCTACTTTAAAGAGTCCTCTCCTGCTGATGTTCAGGTGTATATCAGTATGTAGTGTCTCTACTTTAAAGAGTCTCTCCTGCTGATGTTCAGGTGTATATCAGTATGTAGTGTCTCTACTTTAAAGAGTCCTCTCCTGCTGATGTTCAGGTGTATATCAGTATGTAGTGTCTCTACTTTAAAGAGTGCTCTCCTGCTGATGTTCAGGTGTATATCAGTATGTAGTGTCTCTACTTTAAAGAGTCCTCTCCTGCTGATGTTCAGGTGTATATCAGTACGTAGTGTCTCTACTTTAAAGAGTCCTTTAAAGTAGTCTCTACTTGGACATGTCTCCATGCTTTAATGTTCAAAAAGCCCTTTATTTTTCTCATACTGCCTGTGCTGCAGCACCTCCTTTCACCCTCTGTCTGATATGTTTTTTCTTTGTTGTGTTTACCTACCCTTTATGTGAAAACGGAGTTTGTATTCTGAGCTAAGTGGACCTGTCAAGTCAATAAATAAAGAGTATATATATATATATATATATATATATATATACAGAAGACACTGGGATCCTTTAGATTTTTCTCTGCTAAATGTGTTAAAACGGCACAGCGCTTCCACTTTAATATACATAAACATATTTTATTGTGTATTGTAATATTCCTATTATATTACCTTTTGTATATATCTATATATCTTCTTTTAAAATACTGTCATTGCAACTTTATTCCTCCTACTCTGTTTTTGCATGCCCCATTATACTCCTAAGCAAATATGTGTAAACCTACTTGGTAATAAACCTCATTCTGTTTTCCAAGTAAACATGTATTTCTCCAGCTCATATCTCGTCTCCTGTGCCGGTCAGTGTTTGGTTGTTTTAACCATAAAATACCTTTGTTCACCAATCTTTAGTGAAAAAGGGTTCTGCGTAGGGCGGAACGATTAATCGATTTTAAATCGAAATCGCGATTTTAAATGATGCAATTATCAAATCGCAAAGCCTGCGATTTTCTTTAGTTTTTTTTTTAGCGTTGTTCTTCTTGTGTGTCAGCCATCACCATACTTGCCAACCCTCCCGATTTTCGCGGGACACTCCCGATTTCATTGCCCTCTCCCGGTTTCCTCCCTGGGTCATATTTCTCCCGATTTCTGACAAAATCAGATTTACTCAGGATTGTTTCCACTCGGACTTTAATACAGCTACACAATTGTTTGGTTTCCATGGTAACACGTCTCTTTAGTAGCACGCGCAACTGAAAGTCTGACAGAGTGAGGCGGATCATAGATATATATATGAGGCAGATAGTCAAAGAAAACAGAACAAGAATCGACAACTACTCTACTCTCTGCCCACTCCTTTCCTGCCCACACATATGCTCCATCAGGGATGGTGCTACAGGCCGCAAGGCATTGCACTTAGAACTACAATAAGCATGTTAATGTTAATCTAACAGCTCCGGCGATAAACTAGCACCCCCCCCCCCATTTTGCATTTTGAAATGCTCCCGATTTCTGAGGTCTCAAGGTTGGCACCAGTGATGTACCTGAACGCGTTCAATGAACGATCGTTCATGAACGCGTTCATATTTTGGGCGAACGTGAACTGAACGTACTGTATTTCCGCTAGATGAACGTAATTGAGAACGCGTTCATTCTCAGCGGTGTATAACGGCGTTCAAAAGTGCGTTCATTCTCAGCACTGTATTATAACGGCGTTCAAAAGTGTACCAGATTTCATATGCCTTTCAGCCGAAAACCCAGTTAAAACACACCGTAAACAGGCTTCAAAATAATGCGGAAAACCACCCAATTTGGCAACAGCAAGCTGCCTGTGACGCGTACGCGCCTGTCACCCCTGGCTGTCGCACTAAAATATAAATATACTAAATATATCAGACTCCTCACAACAAACAATGTGGAACCGCGGAACCGGCGAGCATTGAATGAATGAATGAATGAATTAGTATGGACGAAGCCGAGAGCAGCTGCAGCAGCACTCGCTCAGAGTGAGACTCTACGGCAGGGGTGGGGAACCTCCGGCCTCCGGGCCGTATACGGCCCGCGAGACAATTTGGTACGGCCCTCGAGGTAATTTATAAACACACGCAAAAAATAAAAAAATGAAAGAAATCTAGACCGCAAAATAATTAAACAAGGAAGTGCCTGTTTTTCCTGGCCAAGATCAGGGTCCTTGAACACAACACGAGCCTAACGTGTCATCACGTGGTATATGTCTCGACTGACGGGTGCAGTTCTGACGGAGAGCACCAGAACGCCACTCCAGCACTTCAGAAATGGCAGAAAGTCCATACACATGCCGCAGTTTCTGCGTGTCTGTGTCTTTAGTTGAAAGCCCAGTGGCGATCTGCTCATCTGTCATACAGTCAATAACTTTGTTGTTATCATTAGCATCTGGTTAGCTAGCTATGCTAACGAATATAAGAAGCTTTGTCTACAACCAGTGAGGTAAAGGCACATCTTTATATGATCATTATAGTTATAAAAAAAATAAGAGAATAAAGTAAACAGGTATAAAATACTATATGATAGTTATTAATAAAGAAGAATACAGTTTGAAAGGGGAGTGATTTGTCAAATATCCATAAATTAAAAGAAAATCTGCTTACAGTTGTGTTTGGGTGTTGAGAGATGTGTCCATAGCTCTCCTAATGTTGCTCTCAAAGTGCACCAGATTGATGCTTTTAACTTCAACATTTAAAAAAAATCTTCCCAGGGGAGCATGCCCCCCGGATCCCCCTAGAGGAGGTTAGGTCCCCCCCCCCCCACTTAAATCATGTTCACATGAATAGGAAACTAAATACATTTGCACACATCTTGTGTCCATATCTTTCTGTTTTGGTGGTCACGCCACACCCTGCACGTGCATGCATACGCGAGTCATGGTGAGATATCTGGATTAAGAGGTTGCTTTTTCTTTGCACAGAATGAAATGAATGGGCTGTGATTTTAGTTTTTTTAAGCAGAGGTCAATAACTTGTACGGCCCTCTGAGGATATTGTAAAAATTGAAATGGCCCATTAACATCGTACAGGAGACAAATAATAGCTCGCAGCAACATATTGAAAAAAGAACTATGAACTATAAATTAGTTCATTTTTGAAACCATGAACTTTAGTTCAACATTTTGAATTATGAACTATGAACTGAACTAGTTCATTTTAAAATGTGTGAACTGTGAACTGAACTAGTTCATGTAGAAAGTGAACTTTCCCAACACTGGTTGGCACGTATGGTCACCCACACCAATCAGAAGTGCTGAGGTGCCAATCACCTGCCAAGTATTTTTGAAATACTTTTCCAAATGGCTTCCAATGGAGCTCTAGATGGTTTGGAGAACCGTCCGAGTCAGGTTAGTGACGCTCCATCACGTGTTTCTATCACAGGGTGAATCTTAAACTGAAGCTCGACTTTAAAGCAACCCAACGGAAGTTACATGTAAGTTTAGTTCTTTCACTCGTAGCTCGGGCTGCGGGGTGCTAGAGACGGGAGCACGTTGATACGACCTTCCTAGCCGGAGATTTGGCCGCACAATAAACTTCGGTTGGGTCGCTTAAAAACAAATATCGCAATTCGAATCGCAATATCTGTCAGAAAAATCGCAATTAGATTATTTCCCCAAATCGTGCAGCCCTAGTTCTGCTTGTAGTCTTTGTTCTACTAAGTGGGATCTCACATAAGAAAATCGCTCATAATATCTTCATTTTGTCATTTCGGTACGACAACGTTTGGGATTCAAACACGGATTCCTGTTCAGCTTTGGATCTGATGAACAACTTTCACAAAACACAAATATGAGCCGCTTAATTCCTCTTTTTGTAAATCTAAACTTCATCTCCCCTCCCATTTCTTTCCAGACATATTGAGTGATTTCAGAGCGTGTGTGTCGCTGTTAGTCGGTCTACTTAGCCCTTAGATTGTATCCTACAGAACGTATCTTCCCCTGAGCTCTCTGTCTCTCTCCATCGATCCGTGTCTTCGTCACTTTTTTAAAACTCCACATTTACCACGAGCCGGGCAGCAGTTCGGCCCCGAGGCGGCGACAGCTGAAGAAACAAAGCTTTCTCCTCCAATCTTTAACATTGACGGGAGTAATGTACCGCAGCCGACAACACTGTAACGGATAATAAATCTGCTGCGCCAGGATGCCTGTGAGCAAGGCACTTTAGACTTTACTTTAGTTTGATTGATCTTTGAAACTTAGACCAACGAAGCCACTTATTCAAAGAGCGAGGAGCCTGCGGGCACCAAGGAGATGTTGACCAATGGAGTTTTGCTCAGGTTTGTATATTTCTTCATTGGAAATGGGATACTTTGTGGGGAAGAAAGGTCATTTTAATTGCTTTTTACTTTACGTACTTGTTAGCATTGCTTAATATACATCTAGGGAGTACACTAATAGCCTTTATCACCCAAAATAAGACTAATTTACCATATATTTTCTTGTATACTGGAGAGAATAAGGCTCCCAATAAAGTACTCCAATACTAAATAAACCAAAAGTAAGTTTTAAAAAATGATAACAATGTTGATATCTCTGATCTGACTCTTGATGAGGCCATACCTGTGTTTGCA
>NC_047518.2:42373718-42376218 GCF_902827115.2 Pseudochaenichthys georgianus | reverse complement strand
GCAAAAGGGAGAGGTTTATTCCCGTTTCGCCCCCTGTCCCATGCAGCCCCAACAACAGCCTCTGATTCGTCAACAGACTTCATGCAATGCTTCATGGGATGCATCATTAGATCTACAAACTCTAACCCTAAGACCCACGACCAAGCAAAACAAGTATAACTTCTTATGTGGCCTGATGTCAAAAAGCGGCGAGACGGGAAAAGGGCGAAACGGGAAGACACCTAAAGGAGATTTCCTACAACGGCAGGATGTGTAAATAAGGAACTGATTGAAAACCATTTCGCCACATCAGCTTAAAAAAGAGGGAGATATACAGTATTAATGTTATATTCACTGATTAAATATTAAAGAGCTTGCCAATAAAAGACAGCCAGCTGCAGAGCTTGTTGGCCGGTTTTGACGAGCGACTCCTCGTGACCTTTCAGGCATGATTTATACCGTATGAACTTTTCTCATCTAAAAAAACATCATATTTGATCCCGTCGCTCTCAGTTTTGACGTAGAGAAAGCGGAGGTCTTCAAAGAGAGGTAAGGTTAGAGTGAGAACGAGCGAACAGAAGGCCGGACCTAAGCACGCCGGATCTGAACTGACAGGCGAGGTTACATCAGGGTGATTTCTGAATATTTTAGCATAACACCCGGTATTTGCATTAACAAACACTATTTTTGTACATGTCTGCCTGGAAGCAGTGTTTATTTTATGCAAGGACTGCAGAGAGCGGAAGAAGGGCGGAGAAACCGCAGCGCCCAGAGAGAGGTGCATCTGGACACTTCTTGGATGATGAACATCAGCTGCTGACTCAAACAAAACCTCAGTGTGTTTTTGATAACTAAACTAGTTTCTCATTTTGCTGAAGGCTTTGCGAGGAAAGGGAGAACCGCTGGTCAGACTGAGGGCAGGGTTACAAACTGGATCTGATTTTAAAACTCGAGCGGAGGAGGGTGAGAGACCTTGATGTTATCTGATGAGATGATGTAATGGGAAATCTAATGAAGGAAGACAGAAGATAAAACATGGTGTTGTGTTTAAACAAGAAATCCGTTTAGCCGGGCGGCTAAAGTAACTGGATGGCCTGCCTGCCTGTCAGCCTTCCATCGGGGCACAAACTCATCTCGTGCCCTCATTGGTCATGTGCGCGTTCGTGTGTGTTGGAGGAGGGGCTCTGTGAGGAAGTGGCAGATTTTTTTCGGCTGCGTATTTTCAAACTCCAGCGCACTCGAGCTGGTTTCTCCAAAATGACATCCCCCACCTTAACGTGGTGCAATGTTATCGAATTGGTGGATTCTCTAACTGAAAAAAGTGTCTGACAGACACCACCATGGAACGACACCAAAAGAGAAAAACGTTTTATTTCCTCATCTTTGGTTTTCCAGGCTGAACGAAATACAGACGTACCCTTTATGTTCTGACACACGACTTCCTGTATATGGATTTGTTATCGTCTAGTTTATTATATTTGAACCACCTTAATGAGTTATTATGAACATTGTTCACTGACACACTGCTGCTCCTTATTTAACTGTTAGTGTGTAACTGTGCAGCTGTTTGAGACATATGTTCGTCAGATGGGGGAAAATCTATATAAAATAAAAAGGATTATAAGTACTGGAGGTCTGTGCTGTGAAGGACCAACTAATCAAAAGCACAAATAGACATTGATCGGTCAATCCAGGCCTCATTTAAAACATATTATATTATTTGTATCAGATGCTTTTTGTCGTTCATCGTCCATTCTCCCAGATTTCCCAGAGGCCTCCAGTCCTCCGCACAACATTCACAACAAACCGGCTTGAATTGAATATCTGTGCATCGGCTTGCATTATGCAGATGGCCCCACTATAACCTTATCATGGACCACAGTGGGGAGAACGGCTCCATTCAATCAGCCGCTAACGCTAAATCCCACAATTTAAAACACCGCAAAGGGATTTCAAAACATGACGACATAACCGGCGTTCTCCAGTTGGCATTAGAAGAATCGGACCGATACAAATCATGATATAATGTTTGGACTTTTAGACTTAGGGTTAAGCAGTGTTTTACAGGGTTTAAGCAAAGTGGGAAAACAAGAGGAGAAAAAACCGTATCCAATTTTCACTGAAGAAAAGATCCTGTCAGTATGAGCCGAATCTGATGCTGCAGTTTTTACACTCCAGCAAATTCCTCCATTGCACCATCCAAACAACCTCGCCTGTCACATTTACATTTCCTATTCTGCAGAGCTGTTTGTCTCCGCTGTCAACAGACTGTGTCAAATATTAACCTTCGTGCTATCATATATCAAAAGAGGCTGGTTACCACGGCAAACGACTCAATCAGCATCAGCCGCTTTCACAGGGTACAACTATGTCCGAAACCTATTCGCATAATTCCCAGGTGTCCCCGGAGAGCACTCACGGTGTCATCAAACTGCTGAACCAATTACCAACGAGCAGATGTGGCCCTTCCTCACATTCACCATCACCAATAGCCAGACATACAGACAGGATATATAAGCAG
>NC_047518.2:42316218-42368718 GCF_902827115.2 Pseudochaenichthys georgianus | reverse complement strand
GATACAGCCTTTTGTGTAGGCCTTAAACAGCATTAAAAGAAGATATGTTATGATTATTTTCAGGTCCATATTTGTATTTGGCGCCTCTACTCTGACCGCTTTTAGCCTTTCCAACCCATTTACATGCACACAAACCGATACAACACACAACAGGAAAGGGAACACCCCAGAAAGCTAACAGGGCCCTGAATATAACCTATTGTTAAGTTCACTATAAGTTAAGTTACACAACTCAACTAAATATATGATAAAGGTCTAGTTGTTGTTGGGACATGTTACTGCTTTTACATATAACGCCTTTATTAGAATATGATAGAGAACAGAAGCGAGGGGAAAAGGTAGAGAAATGAAAAGTAATCCATTTGAATCTTAAAGCAGACATGGAGTAATTCAGCATGCCTTCTAAATGCAGGTTAGGTATTGATCCCTTCCTATCCCACTCATTACATACTTTGAATAGAAAATCAGAAAAACCCTTCCCCCCCCATCCCACAACTCGGACCCTGAATCAAGAGCAGCTACTCTCACCACAGATCACTTTGATCCGTAGACGCATTGTGATTGTTGAGGTTCATGATGCACGGCCAGATGAACTGAAACTACTCTGTGGCTTAGGCCATATTTTCATAAATGATTCTCTTAATCCATTTGACTTTTGACCTCCACCTAGATCCAGCACCACAGCAACCCGATTGGGTCGAGCATCGAGGAGAGTCATTACTGCAGGCTGTGGCTAAAGCCTGGATGGCAGAGTGTGCGTCAATAGCAAGGGGGCAGAGAAGGGTATAGATTATAGAGTATAGAGTGTATAGATTTTTATCAATATTTGATTTGTTTAATTAAATTTTGTATTTGTTTTATTTATCTTTCTTTAAGTTTTGATTATATGTATTATTATTTTTCTTATTATTTGTATTTTTTTTTTATTATCATTATTTGTTATTATTATTGTATTTTTTTTTATTTTAAATTACATTTTATTTGCATTCTTTTTTGCAGCTTTTTTAATTTCCATTTTTTCTCGCACTATTTTAATTAGTTTTTATTTGCTCGATTTTATTTAGCATGTTGCATTGTTGTTGGAAGAGGGACTTAAGGTTGTCAGTGTATTAAGTAGCTGCTGCTCACACTTGAAGCCTTTGAATAATTGGATTCAAGTGATTTGTTTGTCTATAGATTGTTTACAAAAAACATTTACGTTTCTGAGCATGTGTTCATGTACTCATATGTGTGCGTCGGTTTGCTATCCTGGCTCCAAGATGGTGGAATGAGCTCCCCATCGACATCAGGACAGCAGATAGCTTACACACCTTCCGGCGCAGACTGAAAACTCATCTCTTTGGACTCCACTTCGAGCGATAGAACTATTAACAAAGCACTTATATACTAATAAAGGACTGGCTTATCTAAAGCCAGTTGAGTAGCACTTGAAATGCTTGGCTCTATGAAACCTGATGTACTTTATGATTCTGTCTTCTTCGAGTTTGTGTCTTCCTGGTCGAATGTACTTATTGTAAGTCGCTTTGGATAAAAGCGTCAGCTAAATGCAATGTGTGTGTGTGTGTGTGTGTGTGTGTGTGTGTGTGTGTGTGTGTGTGTGTGTGTGTGTGTGTGTGTGTGTGTGTGTGTGTGTGTGTGTGTGTGTGTGTGTGTGTGTGTGTGTGTGTGTGTGTGTGTGTGTGTGTGTGTGTGTGTGTGTGTGTGTGTGTGTGTGTGTGTGTGTGTGTGTGTGTGTGTGTGTGTGTGTGTGTGTGTGTGTGTGTGTGTGTGTGTGTGTGTGGCTGTGTGTGAGTGTATTCCACAATGTTGATTTTACACCAAGAAAGGAACGAACACGGACAGAGAGCACCAAGACAAGACAACAACATGGTGGTCATTTGCATATCACCAGGTAGCCCCTCCCTAAAATATACCCTATCTATTTTAGCCTAAATAGGATCATCATTTACTAAATAAAAATCATGCTGTCTTGAAGTACACTTAACATGAACAACTGAGACCATACACTCATTAGAAAGATATTATTATGGTATTATATTGAGCAAAAATCTATTTTTTCATAGACTTCTATTCAATCAGACTCTAAAATGAATGGAAACGCCCCCTGCAGGATATTAGAGAGAATGCAAGTTTTAGGCATTTCCGCATTTGCATCTTGGCCCGTCTGTTTAATTTCAAAATGTTGGTGCCAAATAAAAAGTATTTCTTGTTTACCTTTGACACTGAAGTAAATGTGTTCATTGGAAGAGGCAAGTATTATATGATTACGTTAAGAATTAGAATAGATATGTGCAACTTGAAATGCTTGTAATGTTATAGCCTGAGTTGATGTATGCATTTGTGTTTGTGTCATACCTGCAGAAGACTCCCATGGTCTCGATCAGGTAGCACTGCCCCCCGTTGAAGCAGAAGTTGGGCAGCATGTCGCAGGGAGAGCGGCAACTCCCGTTCGTCATCTGGAAACCAACACGGCATCCACCCATCCCGTCTGACCCGTCCAGAGACGCTGGAGCACCTCCTTCTGCGGGGACGTTTGGTACCGGAGCTCCTGCACCTGGAACTGAAGCCCCAGGGATGATGGACCCGGACCCTGGTGCTCGAGGCTTGGAGCGAGAAGGAGATCCAGCGGCAAGTCGAAGATCATCGTCGCTTTCGTAGGTGTCGGTGGTGGTGCTGTAGGTGTACTCATCGGCAGTGGGGGACACGCCATCTTCGTACGGTGTGAGGTAGTCGTAGTTGTCCGGCATCGCCCAGGAGGTCGAGTCGCCTCCCTGCAGCTCGTGGGCCAGCGATGAGGGAGAGGGCGGGGCCAAGTCGAGGCCACGCCCACGAGAGGAGGGATCGAAGAAGTCCACGTGGAGGACGTCAGGGTTAGAGGGCACCGAGGGCTGGGCGGCGGTGGTGGTGAAGAGGCGGTCAAGATCAAACACAGCGGTGTCTTTGGCGTTGATCCAAGGTGGGTCGGTGTTTGGCAGACGATCCTCATCCTCCTCTTTTTCCACTTCCTTGCTCTCTTCCAGGACGTCCTTTCCGCGTGGGTTGCTAAGCAGGAGGTCGTCCGTCTCGGCAGAATCGGGGCTGATGCGAGGTGGAGCGGAAACGGCAACTTCGTCCACCGCAGGAACCAGAGTTTCGCCGAACATGCCGCTGCTCTGGTCGTCTTCCTCCTCTCCGGTGCGAAGGGTCCGTCCCGCCCTCTGAGTGACAGCGTCCAGATTGGCCGAGCTCCCGGTTACAGCGACCACGACCTCATTGACCTTGACAGGCCCCTCCTCCTCGTTAAGCAGGGTGGTGACATTGGCCGCTTTGTCCTGCTCAGTGGCATTGGTCCCGGCAGCATTTCCTACAAACACAAATAAAGTTTCTTAGTACACATTTACCAAACCGGATGAAACAAAAACACCTTTTCTTCCTTCTAATTTGCAGAAAGTCCTCGAGAAACACAGTTGAAAAAATACCTGTGGCATACTTAAAGAGGTGGAAAGGGTTTCCCTCGGACTTCATTGTTTTTATCGATCAGCTCTGCCTAATTCTCTATTGAGCTCCAGTTACAGGAGGGTATGGACGATTAGTAACACAAGATGAATGCGGCTGGTTTCACATAGAACACCAACAATGTTAAATACGGAAATACTGTAAAGGAATAAATAAAATTGAAGACAGAAAATACCCTTTTTGAGTTTATAAAATATGCAGGTAAGTAAAATAACTTAACGTTCACATAAAATGTTTTCATGAATGCAGCCCCTGTATGATCTCAATGGATGGTTATTAGACCTAAAATGAACACCGTTTGACATGTTGGCAAATTATGTATTTCAAATGAACTATTTTCTTGTTTCCGAGTTATATGCAGAAGTAGAGACAATCAGCACTGCAGAGTGTCTGTTTTATGGACATTTCGCTCACGACATTGGCGAATAATGATATCCTCGGAAAGTGTGGATCTGACAAAGTGTTTGACAAGTGGAAGTGCTTGGAAAACATGCACACAGCTTTAGAAAAATGTCCCTCTGTGTGGCGAGCAGTAGGAAAAATAAATAATGCTGAACCCACACAAACCAACATGAAATCGGAAGATGCGGCAACCATGACTATGAAAAATGAAAGACTCGAGGGGTTGAAAGCAAACTGGTTGGGGACATTGCAGGAAAAACGCCACCATCTTTCGACTCCACTTCGAGCGATAGAACTAACAAAGAACTGCTAACAGAGCTCTTATATACTAATAAAGGACTGGCTTATCTATAGCCAGTTGAGTAGCACTTGAAATGCTTGGCTCTATGAAACCTGATGTACTTTCTGTTCTGTTTTCTTCAAGGTTGTGTCTTCCTGGTCGAATGCACTCATTGTAAGTCGCTTTGGATAAAAGCGTCAGCGAAATGCAATGTAATGTAATCTTCTTCTGTTAGGTTTGCTGTCAGTTCCAGAAGTACAGGAATTTCTATTGAGATGTGTAGTGATTACTTTTCTTTTAAAGACTGACCCGGAAGGTCGCATCACAAGTGGACCGTCGATAAAAAGCAATGGGATTTCTCTATTTGTTTGTCGAATATTGCAGGAAATAAACTCTGTGGCAAACACCCGTTTTGTTCAGCGGGATAATCTCCACATATTAAAACGACTTTTTTTATTTTTGAAGTAAAAAGCTAACGTTGCATCACGTAGCAATCGCTAAGCTAAAGGGGGCTAATGTTTTCAGCATGATAACGTTTAGTCGTCTCATCAAGTCGCTTGTTAGCTACCGCTGCTTGTAAGACATAGAGAAGCTCTGAACATTCACAAGTAGAGTATTTACGGATGTATCTCATGTTGAAGAACAAAATAGGCCTTATTTCCGGCCTCCAACTAAAAACATGTTTAAAATATTGTTGACTTTAAGACGAGGGAACTTGAGGTGGCAATGTCTGAGTCATTTCCTGGTTTTATGACTCGTCCCTGCATCACTCTGTTAATCTCAGCGATACAAATAAATGCCTATTCACTGAAATCTAATAACAATGAATCCCCCCAAGATCAGGCAGTTGGATGCAACATCTGCTTTCTATCTGAAAAGAAACAAAAACATAGAATCACTCTTTCCAAAGAGATCTTCAAGTCAGTCCACTGCCACACAATAACAGTCTTTCTGCCCTATGTGACGGACAAAGTGGCCTCAAGAAGTCTGGCATTGGGTGAATAATTTAAAACGAGACGTGATTGGCTGCGTTCTTATCCCTCGGTCAATTACTTAATCCGAGGGCGGCTCGTTGAGTCATGCAAAAAGCTGCTTTATGGACGCCCCCCCCCCCCCTTTGGATTAAACGAATAATACACTAATGTATCTGAATGGCAGGGATCTGGGATTAGGGATTATGGGGCTGGAGAAGGAGGGATTTGGGAGACTTTCGGGGTGCCCTGCAGGGGGGGGTGATGATCTCAAAGGAGACGCAGACAAAACAGAGTCTCCACAACTGTAAGAAAACTTTAAATATGATGTATACACTTGAGATAAAGATATCAGACATATCTTTCATCAAAATGGTTGACTTCACATTGTTTCGGACAACATCTCTTGGGTGGTTGGGGGTTAAATTCTTGCCCCAAGGTGAATGCATGCGTGTACTGGGGGTTGTATAAGCAGCTTTTACAAACAGCCTCCAACCAATGGCATTTGTGAGGATATCTCTGCGAGGATATCTTTGAAGATAATCTGTAATCACGACCCTCTGGCGTCTCCAAATCTCTAACGAGGTGCACCCTACATTTATAGAACCAGTCACTTATCATTTATTAAGAACTCCACCAAAGTGTTATCTCTCAAACCCACTATCAGCTGGAAATGATCCATATATTATACCTTCATCACTGGCAGGAGAACAACCAGGAAACCAGAGCAACCTTTACAAAATGATGTCTTATTGGGTTTCATCATATGTGAAGCCGAAGAAGACAAGAAAAAACCCTTAGCAACTATGAGGGAAATACTTCAGATGGTATTTAAGATAAAAGCGTCTATACAAAAAGTCTATACATGTTCCTGTAAAAGTGTTTTTGTCAAGGCTTCCAAGAGAAGAGGTATTATGTGTTTCTGAAAAAGAGTTATTGTAAAACCCAAACCCGTATAGTCTAATGTTCACATACAGAAACTGAAGATGTATCACCAGTCCAGTAGAAACACTTTGCAATAATCAAACCACTGAAATAAACTAATGCATATCTGCACTGGAGACATTGGCTCTGCTTCAATGTTCCATTTTAAATAAATAGGCTTTTCACTGTGATAAATCATTGTTTATAATGCAACATTTCTGCTGCTGCGGTTTGCATTTTATTCTCTCCGCCTCTACTGTCAAAGTGGCCTTGAGATTTTTCTACTAGTGGCTGATCTTCGGTCTTGGGAAGAGGATCATATTTTATTGTTGAAAAGCAGGACAGTGCTGATAAAGAGCATACCTGCATTGACACGGACATCTTGAATAAACACTGATCCTTAAAGCTCCCGTGTCATGGCCGTTTCTACTGATCATAATTCCATTGTTGAGGTCTGGAGGGAACTTTAGGATTTTAGCCTTTGCAGACCATTTACATGCACCTATATATCACACTACAGGGAAGGGAAAACTCATAAAAAGGCAACAGGGCCTCTTTTACCATTAAGAATATAAATCAATGAATACATTACAAACCAATACATATGAATTCATGCATGTGATGGTTTCTGCCCTCATTAGGCGTGAGACTGTCACTTTGGCTCACAGTGTTGACAGGAGGAAGGATTCCGTTTATTTAATGTTTTGTTTTCTGGCCGACAGCAGTGATCTGCGTCTTTGAAGCCGAGGTCGATCTGAGGCTAATCCGTAGAGGATCCACAATGCACTGCTGTTTTACACATCAACCGAGCAGCCCAGGATAATATGCCAAAAACAGCACTCTTACAAAAATAAGCTGTACTATATCTACACAGAAGGATTTCACACTCCTGTGAATGCCTGTCGCTCACCAGGGAATCAGGATTACAGAGCGTGCATGTCCGCCTCTCTCTATTAAAAAACAATCATACTCGCCTTCGTTTGCTTTACCTCAACCACACACACCTGACAGCAACACACTCATTAAGCGAGAGTTTGCCCGGTGGGAAAACCCTTCAACACAACTGGAAGCTTGATTAATACAAACTGTGCTGGAAAACAGACAGCAATGGCTGCCACGTAACCCTGCCAGGATGACAGGGGGTGATGAGGAGGGATTGGTAACGAGGGACACGCCATGACAGAGAGAAGAAGGAAGGACACACTGAAGTGTCAACGTGAGGGATGAAGAGAGACGGTGACAAGGAGGAAGGGAGAGGCTTTCAGTGTCCACGACACTTCTGGACTTTTAATCTTCCGGTCTGTCAGTCTCTCTGTACCGTCTGCTATTAGCAGGCACACATCTCACAATGCGTCGGCCCGGTTATATCATAGCATGAAGCACCTGGTACCAAAAAGACAACACTCACAAAAAGACCAATGCATGACGAGTGTGGACAATCCACGATTCGACCTGCACTTAGCACACGCTCCTCAAATCAGCCCGTTTGGGTGATTGGCTGTTCAGGACGTGCATGCAGAACATCTTCATAACCAAATGGTGTAATGAGTGTACCGAAACATCATCGAGTACTGCATATTGGCAGTGGTGGAAGAAGTATTCAACCAACATACTTTGCTTGAGTTAAAGTCTTGCATTTGCATTAGCATTAGCATTAGCATTAGCACTGTGTATGAGTACGAAACATAAAACTACTCATAGGCCGCAGAAAAGTATACATCACTGCTGGGTAGACCAACCTATCAGAATATATCATCTTATTAGTTGATTATTTGTAATCTAAGGTAGTGGTGGAGTAGAAGAGTAAAGCCTGTCACGATTATCATGTTATGTCACGTTTGTAGTTTTGTCTGTGTTGGTGTTTTTCTTGTCCTTGGGTTTTATTGTGTAAAGTGTTCACCCCCGTTTCCTGCCTGTCTGCTTTCTGTCTGTTTCCCTCCCTGATTACCTGATTGTGTTCACCTGTTGTCCTTGTGTTTCTCCTCCCCTGCCCAGCTGTGTCTTGTTCTGTGATTACCCTTCTGTGTATTTAGTCTAGTCTTCCCCTGTGCTCCATGTCGGTTCATTGTTTCCCCTCCATGTCATTCCACGGTCGGTGTTCCTTGTGCTGCTTTGGATATTTTGGATTCTGCCTTGTTTTTGCCACAGCTTTATTATTTAATAAAGCTCGCTTTTCGTTATTCTGCATTTGAGTCCTACCTGCTTCACCCATTCGTAACAAAGCCTTGTTTTAATATGACATGTCTGTGACCCTATACCCTCATGTGTTTGACATTATGAAGACTGGAACTTTCCCATTACATAAAACTTGGCATTTGTTTGGAGCCTAAAAAGCCAGTTTTGGAAATAGATGTGGAGCAAGGGTGGAGCAAGCAGAGAGTGAGTCACCTGTCAATCAAGTTACAATAGACTGACTGTCTTTCTGTATCCGTTGATGTACACGTTACCCAACATTGGTTCAACACTGACGCTTTTTTTGCATCTCAAACCCAATTCTCTGGGTCATAGCAACATGACTCCAACAAGTCAATGTCTGTCTCACCCTTTTGGTCCACACAGAAATACTTTAACGTTTGACACAAAAGTTTGGTGGACAGATAGCGAATCTTTTTGGCTTCAGGATGCCCTGGCTTCTCCTGGTCTAATCCACAGTGGTGTCAGTCTGCCAGCACCCTCACTGTGGATCTGTGTTGAGATGCAATTAAATGGTGCAATTAAATGGTGCAATTAAATGGAGTTGTCTCTCTTTCCCCGCCTTGTTAGTCTAATTTGTTTAACGAGGAGGAATCCTTTGACAGGTTGAGGAGGCTCTGTGGCAGCTTAAAAAGTGCATTCATCATAGCAGTAGTTGGTGTAGAAAATATAGTGTGTGTGGGAGAGAAAACCTATAATATAACACACTACAGGAAAGGGAGAAACACCCACAAGCTTAATAGGGCCTCTTTAAATAAGTGGTGATTTAACACATTTCAAATCTAGGTCTCACTAAAAGACTGAGTGTGTCCATAAAATAGAGTTTTGAGGGGATTTCAAGTGCAACCCTAGGGAAAAACAACAATAACTAGCGTCTTTTGTTCGAGCCGCAGACCTGGCAGATCAGTGGACGGGTCGATGTCGGGTCAGATTGGGACGGATCGGTTCAGACTGAGGCCCGAATGAGACCAAACTGATGACATAAAAGAGTCTCTGTCTGTCTTCCTCCCAGTGGACATGAGATAATCAAACAGCATGTCTGTGACACTATTTATATGAGTGTGTGTGTGTGTGTGTGTGTGTGTGTGTGTGTGTGTGTGTGTGTGTGTGTGTGTGTGTGTGTGTGTGTGTGTGTGTGTGTGTGTGTGTGTGTGTGTGTGTGTGTGTGTGTGTGTGTGTGTGTGTGTGTGTGTGTGTGTGTGTGTGTGTGTGTGTGTTGACCCTCTGCCAGTATAACCCACTGGTAATTGGGGTGGCTTCCAGCTCCTCTGGTGAAGGGTGTGGATGTTCATAATGAGAAGAGCTTGGCAATGTATTCTCGTGTGTGTGTGTGTGTGTGTGTGTGTGTGTGTGTGCGTGCGTGCGTGTGTGTGTGTGTGTGTGTGTGTGTATTAAAATGAATCTGATTGGTTGTGACAGTTAGGGCTCGCCAGCCAGGTTGGTGACCCAGACTGGGGGTAGCAGGGGGGCAAAGGTTTGACACTGGCATATAAAGAGCTTAGAGGCTCCTTTGGCCAAACTGACCTCACTTTCGATAAGTACTCATAATGCAGAATGTCTCCCTTCAAAGTATTATTTTACGATGGAACATTTTATTACACTGCATTCTTTACCGCATATACATAACATATACAGGTAAGGGCATTTACCCGGGTCATTCTACAGACAAGGTGGAAGTGCTGTCACTTACTTTTGCAGACACCAAAATACATGACGTTGATCTAATACTCACATTCATTATATATGTTGAATAAATAGAGATTGTCTTTGCAATGGTACTAAATAAAAATAAATAAAAAATGGTTTTATACGTAAATTGCAATTGATTTAAAATGCCAAGTTCAAGGAACTGCCTTGTCACTTTGATCATACATGGAAGTGGAGCCTCTAGTTTTAATTTAAAAGACTTGTTTCAATAAATAAATCCAATTTACATAACATTACAAGCATTAAATATAACACTGAAATGGTAAAAAAAAAAACACTAATTATTATTAATAATATCAAATAAATGTCAGTCACCCAAAATTACGTCATTGGTGTTACTGCTGCACAAAACGCTTTTATTTTGAAATAATGTTCTGTCTCTGAAGTGCTTCCTGTAACAAGAGATCATTTGAGGCAGTGCAGTGGACAAAGACATAAGGAAAGTCAGATACTTCTTACTTTGTTTGTTAAAGGTGTCATTGTATCTTCAAATTGTACATGCGTCTTTCAAGTCTGTCATTAGTGTTACTCATTGCATAGCCCTGGGGGTGAACATTTGAATGGGAAAATGTATTGTATTGAAGAGTTAAACGATTTTGATATTGACTGAAGCCATATTTGGTCTGACACATGGCAGCCATTTTGTTAAAATGGTGGTGTCTTCTCCAAATTGTCACTGGTGTTACTCTTCTTCCTGGTAACACGTAACACCAGTGACATTCCTATACAAATAAGCTTTGTATAAAGTATACAAATAATAAAAATACTTTAAGCTCTACTTGTTGTGGATTCATCAAGTTAAGAGTTAGTTATTGCTATTTAACAGGTTTTAGATGTGTTTAGAAGGAATATATTTCAGCAGATTTGTATCACCCAGATTCCACCTTTTCTGTAGGTTCTCAAACTCAAGGCCCGGGGGCCAAATCCGGCCCGCGACTTCATGTTATGCGGCCCCGCAAAGGCTTGCAAAGAATATAATACGTTTATTATACGGTTACATGCCACTTTACAGAAGCAGGTTGCCCATAAACTACATGTCCCACAATGCATCTCGTTTTGTGACATGGCACTGAAGAGACTTGTAATTATTTTCCCTGGACTTCTGCTTTCAGACGTAGTTAATTACTACGTTATTATCCTATCCGATAATAATCCAATTCAGAGGCAATCATGTAATACATTATTTTATATATATTATATATTTATATAGTTACAACCGGCCCTTTGAGTGCAACCTTTATGTGGATGTGGCCCGCGATGAAATTGAGTTTGACCCCCCTGCTGTAGAATGACTCACCTGCAAAAAAGTACATGTGTCTTGACCAAGAGCGCATGCACACCTTTCCCCTAAGCCCCGCCTCTGCATCAACGCTTGTCTCGACTCAGTCAAATAAACGGAGGAGATTAAAATTGTTGATCAGAGTTTGGAAGCTCGAGTGAATACGTGAGCTTCGAGAGATTCTTTGAAGGAAGTTGGCCTTTCGGATGATGACGTCTCTTCCCTTAAGTACATTGGAAAAAGTTATGTTGAGCCCGTCACCATTACACGTTGACATGTGTCATCATCTCTAACATGGTCGACTAAGTACTCAACGTTCTTAGAAAAACACATGAGCTTTTAAAAAGGTGCAGCAGGTGCAACACTTTCCTTGAAGTCACTTATTTAACCGAGAAGAGGCAAAGTGATATGCTTCAATTATATATCAGTCATGAAGTGCTGTGCCGCCTCGCAGGAAAGGTCAGAGCTGGAAATAAGTGAAGAGGCGCAGCGAGGGGTGAACGCAACCGTGCTTTCTGCATTGTTCATAAGCTCCGTTGCCTTCGTGCTCCGAACACTTTCAATCAGATATTTAGAGTGTTTGTAATTTCTTACTCTGGCAAGAAGGAAAATAGTGAATTTAGGCAACTGTAATAAGTCATCTCCTCAGGTTTCAGTGCTTCACACATCCGACTACAGCGTGGCTCGAGACACAGGAGGGACGATTTCATCATGGAAACGGCTGCATTGAGAGGGTGAGTGGAGCGGCAGGGAGAGCCTCTTCCACTCACCCTCATGACACCTACACCTCAAGAGAACCACACACACACACACACACACACACACACACACACACACACACACACACACACTACACACACACACTACACACACACACACACACTACACACACTACACACGCACGCACGCACACACACACATACATACACTCACACTACACACACACACACACACACACACACACACTACACACACACACGCACACTACACACACTACACACGCACGCACGCACACACACACACACACACACACACACACACACACACACACAGGGGCACACACAGAACTAATCATAATGTGTTTATCTCTGAAGAACTGCACTTTTATGAGGTTGAAAAATGTGATACTGTGCAATTCCTCAGTGAGTGTGTGGACACGTGTGCATGCACGTGTATGAAGCCACTCAATAGATGTGTGTGTGTGTGTGTGTGTGTGTGTGTGTGTGTGTGTGTTAAGTCTATGCATACTGTGCATCCATGCAGTTAAATGTACACAGCCTGTTTTTTCCTCCTCCCTTGTGACCTGATTTTGAACCGTTAGTCAATTAATATTCAAGTGTAAGCACCCCCCCCCCCCCCAACCCCCCCCCCCCCTACACTCAGATGTGTAAGTGGTCAGTCTGACATGTTCGGTGAAAGATGCTCTTATTCATTTCTGTGGTAAAAGAAGCAGTTAAAACACGGGAAGCTGTGTCCCGTGTTTTCTAGATAAATCAGTCAAACAAATGAAAGATGCCACCGAAAGGAAAAGCCCAGATTTGACTTTTTCTAAATGTAACATACAATCATAGAAGATATTTTGTAATCTAGAAAAATATTCACATTTTAGAAGCTTAATTTCTTGAGATTTTGTCAAGGACTAAAACTTTAAATGATGACAATTTCTTAATAATGTTTTCTAATCCACATAAACCATAACACATATCCTCGCCAGGTGTGTGTGTGTGTGTGTGTGTGTGTGTGTGTGTGTGTGTGTGTGTGTGTGTGTGTGTGTGTGTGTGTGTGGGTGCCCTGAATGCTAATATGACAGTAGGGGAAGATGGTTGAGGAGAAAGGAGGACCGTGCGCTGCCAGACGGAGAGGAGAGATCGTGCACGAGCATGAACTCGATGACTCGCTTCCCAAGGACACACACACAGTCTAACCTTCATTACACACTCTCACACACACACACACACACACACACACACACACACACACACACACACACACACACACACACACACACACACACACACACACACACACACACACACACACACACACACACACACACACACACACACACACACACACGCACACACACACATGTACACCATATACACAGCAAACACAGAGACAGGTGCAAGCCTACGCATGCACGCACACAAAATGTGCTTTCATCTTTTTTTCTGCACACACACATCGCCTACATGAACACACACACACACACACACACACACACACACACACACACACACACACACACACACACACACACACACACACACACACACACACACACACACACACACACACGTAAATGACTGTTCAAGGGCACCCAGAGTTTGAGAACAACGCCAACTCAGCACTGCAACAAAAAAAACAAAAAAAGCGCACATACGGGACTATAATTGTTTCGTCTTTGAGCGGGAAGGACGGCAGCAGCCGGCACTGCTCAGACTGGCGATGGAAACTTCTGACCGACTAGCGAAGAGGACGAAGACAATGACTCCCCGAACAACTGTCACACCTGCAGGGGAAAACACCTGGACGATTACAAGGACGACGAGAAGCACCTGCAGGAAGGGACACTTGCATTTTAGGACTTGGATGAGTTTCATAGAGCTACCTCTGACTCAGATTCGTATGCAAAAACAAGGATGATAACTTTCCCAAAGGATTGAGTCACGCGTATTTCTTCATGACTCTGTGTTAAAGTATGTTGCATTGTTGTAAGCGCCTCTCACTTGTGCATGTGACCATTTAGCATTTGGATGTAATCTTTAAAAGTCACAGGAACAACACTGAGCTTCAGGGTTCAGAGGGTTCACCGTAGTGTATGTGCACCCTGCTGTATGTGCATGTTTGGACTGAATCTAATGTACGTAATATAGTGTCCTTGAAGCAATGGGGTTCCAATTATTCAGATCTATTAAGTCAAATCAAGTCTGAAAGTACTCTATTACAAGTAAAACCACCACATTTAAGATTATAGCTCAAACTAAGAATTACAGTTTTTACTTCAAAACTGAAAATTCAAAAATCAAAAGCTGAAACAATCATTCTGCAGAACGGCTCGTGTAAAAGAGTCGATTTTATTAACAGAATAGTAAGTGTGAGTCGGTGTTCATTTGTATGGAGAGCACTACAAGAGAGAATACATTCTGTAACATCCTGGATTTTATTGGACTTCAATGAAAATTATTAGCAGCATTTTGTAATTTAAACCTTTAAGTCAATCAATCAATCAATCAATCAATCAATCAATCAATCAATCAATCAATCAATCAATGTTTATTTATATAGCCCAATATCACAAATGTTACATTTGTCTCAGTGGTCTTCACAGTGTGTACAGAATATCAGTATGACAATATGACACCCTCTGTCCTTAGACCCTCTGTCCTTAGACCCTCACATCGTACAAGGAAAAACTTCCAAAGAAAACCCAGTTTAAAGGGAAAATGGGAGAAACCTCAGGGAGAGCAACAGAGGAGGGATCCCTCTCCCAGGACGGACAGACGTGCAATAGATACCGTGTGTAAATTGAAAAGATAATAAATCGTCCATACAGCAGATTACAAGAGGCGTCAGGTTTAGTTGAAAACACATTAGTTTGACTTTTAAAGGTCCCATGTCATGCTTTTCCCGTTATCACCCGTCCCTTGTTGCTATGAAGGTTTTTCTGCATGTGAGCGGTCTGCAGAGTCACAAACCCTCAAAGTGCACCCTGCAGCGAGTAAAACTCTAACACAGAGAAGACCTGTCTGCTGTCCCAGAACGCCTCGTTGGACATTTCTCATGTTCCATTGTTTACTTCTTGGGTTCTGTGACGTGTGAAAACCCAGATCAACAACAAATGACCGGATTGGCCCAAATTGGCCCAAATGGACCAATCCGCGGAGCCCCTCACACACCAGGGGCCGTTTCTCAATCTCGAGGATATTGGCTTCCAAGCCAATATTTCAAGGATGCTACGTCATCGAGTGCCGCCGAAGGACTGTTCCAATCTCCAGCATACTTGGAATTCCACCGAGGCCGCGTCCTTGGTTTGGGGGAAATTTCGAGGCTGCACATGGGTAGACTTCGCGTCCTTAAAATCCCCACAATGCTTTGCGCACGGACCAATTTCAAAAACCCTTGCGGAGAATGGCTGAACCGACGCAGCACACATTTAAATGTAAGTATAGTGGCGTAGAACACGTGTTGGTAAATATGCTACTTTGTTACATTTGTTTCTTATCACCAAAAATGTGTTCCGTGAAAGTAAAGCAAGTTCATAATTAGATAGACATCGTGAGGTATTTATTTTCGGTACAGTTTACGTTGAAACCGTTAGAGAGAGTGGCACACTTGTTAGCCTGTTCCATTCTTCTTCGTTTTCCGAAGCCGTGGCTTGGAAGCATACTGGCTTCGTTTCTGAAGGAAGTGACTTGGAAGTACGCGACTACCAAGCCAGCATCCTCGCGATTGAGAAACACCCCAGGATCCCTTGGCTAACTAACAGGGAGTCCCATTGACTTGCATAGAGCTCCCTGAACGCTGGTAACAGACGAGTTGGGAGGGCGGAGAAATGCTCTCCGCAGACCCGTTCTCACAGCGCTAGAAACCTTTTTCTTTCTCAATATCAAGCAACACTTATTGTTTTTACTTCGGCTGTGAGTGTTTGTGTGCTCAGGATGAGTTTAGCTTGTTCTCGATGTATCGCCAACCCGGAAATCTGTCTGCCCCTCGCAGCAGCAACGAGCCTCGCAACGTCCAGACCAATCAGAGCACACTGGGCTCACAGGGAGGGGGGGGGCAGGAGCTCCAACAAGCCGTGTAGGACAGAGAGTGAATACACATGCTACACAGAGATGCTGTGAGAAACCAATGTGAGTTTGGAACATTGCACAATTTAAATCTATTCTAGTAGACCTCAACAATGGAATTATGATCAGTAGAAATGGCCATGACACGGGACCTTTAATGCTGTAGCACAATGTATAAAGTTCAGACAATAACTAAGTCATTAGTATCGCTTGTTTTGAAGCCCTAAAAGAGAAGAGGGATATTCTCCACATGGCTTCGGTTGTAGTTTGTTGAACCACAATGGAAACACGTCACGTGGATTCATCGTATTTGTAACCTCACTACACAACATACATAAATCAATTCATGAAGGGCACAGGCTGCTCACTATTATTGATCACACAGAGCTTACCGTCAGAGTCAGTCAGTCACACTTTGCTGGACCATAACGGTACACTAAATATCTCAATTGATTTAATTGGACTTATGAAGGGTTAACAGCTGTTTGAAGCAGGAGGACATTGAGTGACTGGTGGAGAGGCTTGAAGATGCATGAAGAGGTGGAGTTAAAGAGGGTTGAGCGAGTGCTTTAAAGTGATAATGATGCAGACTGTGGGGTAAACCTCAGAGCAACCGGTGTGTCAGCAATTATTCTATCTGTGATTTGAGATTAAATGAATTTCAGTTGTACTGATAAATCTGCTGGTGTCTTTATTTTTCACACGTGTTTCTGTTTTATAATTGGAAGAGTGATTAAGATATGTCTTAAGCAGCAGAAGTAGAAGCAGAAGAAGAAGTAGAAGCAGAAGAAGAAGTAGAAGCAGAAGAAGCAGCAGAAGAAGAAGAAGTAGAAGCAGAAGAAGAAGCAGAAGAAGTAGAATCAGAAGAAGAAGTAGAAGAAGAAGAAGCAGCAGAAGAAGAAGTAGAAGCAGCAGAAGCAGCAGAAGAAGAAGCAGCAGAAGTAGAAGCAGCAGAAGAAGAAGCAGAAGAAGAAGAAGTATGTAGTGGAGTTGAAGTACAAACTATCATACAATGAAAATACTCAAGTTAAAGGTAGGGTAGGTAAGAATGGAGAAACCAGCTCGAGTGCGCGAGAAAGTACCTTCCTTCAGACTTCCGTACAGAGCCCCTCCTCCAACACACACGAACGCGCACGTGACCAATGAGGGCACGAGATAAGTTTGTGCCCCGATGGAAGGCTGACAGGCAGGTAGGCCATCCAGTTACTTTAGCCGGGCCGGCTCAGATGATTGGTCGTGCTTTTTACAGCGCCACGGCTTCCACAGATGACTTTTGTTATGTATTTATTGTCAAAGCATTTCATGTACCTACCCCACCTTTAAGTCCAAGTTAATCTAAATTGTCCTTAAGTAATTATTTAGTGTATAAACTAAATAATTACTGAAGGACAATTTAGATTATATACTGCATTGCATTTAACTACGGCCTGTTATCACATATTTAAAATTGTGAAAAACAAACATTTGCACACCTCAGAGGAGGCTGAACTGCACTAACACACATACTGTATATTACAGTATGTCTGCGCGCGCACCCACACGCACACACACACACACACACACACACACACACACACAGCAGCTTGTGGGGTCAGGCCTATGGCACTGATCAGTAGTATGCTGATGTTGGCCCGCAGCAGATCCAGGTGGGAGGATGTTACAAATGAGATTAGGATCACGTAGTTCCCGACAATCAGATTAATCTGGGATGGCGGACATATTAGCTCCACAGATCCCAAATGAGTGCTACAAGAAAGGTTTGAGGGAGAAGAGACTGTCAATAAAGTTGATTTGCTTTCGTTTTTTGTCCAAAAACACCTACGAGGGTGATATGGGCTGCAAGCGGTGATTTACATTCTCAAGTACATTTTAATTAGTTTTGTATCCGTCAAATGCAAGAAAATAATATCCAATAGCTTGCTTTGTCTGATTAATAACAGAGCAAAACAACAGAACAGATTACAAATCGCCTGAAAATGGTACAAACAAGTGGCACCATGTGTGATGAAGGTGTTGCGCTGGGCTATTTCATGCAATCGAAAGTGAAATTTAAGCTCGCTCCATTGCGGAGATATTCCCGCGAGAGTGCAGAAAACTGAAATATATTTATTTATTTCAAATATGAAATGTTACCAATATACTCACGGACCACTAGGGGGTACTCACGGGCCACCAGTGGTCCGCGGACCACACTTTGAGAAGCACTGGTCTACACGGATATCTTGGCCGGAGAATTTACAAAAATATTATAAATTCAGCAAAATATATACAGAACATTTTAAAATACTTCCGTTATAATCAGTCAAATTCATCTTTAACTTTGTTTATTGCGCATTTGGTCTCTTTTTCTTTTCTCGCATCATTGTTTTTTTTGCCTGAAAATTAGCTCCATTAAGTGAAGAGTATGTTGGGCTTTCACAATGCGAAGATATTGAAATACAAAATCAAAGTACTCAACCGAAGAATAAGTACCTCAACATTGTACGTTACTTGCGGAAATGTACTTGGTAAAATCCCATCTCAGGTCCCAAATATGTGCACTCAATAAAATGTATGATTTAATGAGTGACTGTTATCAGATTCAAAGTACAGCCGGATAAAAAACGGCTGTTCCTTTTGGTGTCACTCTGCGTAAATGATGCTCAGCAGATTGAGGAGTTTTCAAAATGAAATATGAATATTCAGACATTACTCCTGGCTGCTCTAAATGTCTGTCACTCCGTCACTTAGAAAGATGATATAACATGTACAGACTTTGTTGCTTCCCGTTGAATGCTTCAGGCAATACTTTAAGAAATGAGGAGTATTTTTTTCCCTTCTTTAATTATAAGAGTCAAAACAGAGATGTTTGCATGGCCGACAGGGAAATGTGTACATCTGCTGCAAATCACACACAGTCAACGAGCATGAACTCATCCTGCAGAAATAATGAATACACCAATACGGGAAATGATATCATCGAGAAATTAGAGCTAGAGTATTGATGGACTACACCCATTGACACACACACACACACACACACACACACACACACACACACACACACACACACACACACACACACACACACACACACACACACACACGCACGCACACAGCAATGGTCTGTAGGCGTAGAGCCACCACTCATATCATCGTGTGCCAAAACTCAGCCAACGTTTTGAGCCCTAATGAAATTCTAAGCGTGAACACATTATGGCGGCGATATGCACAAACTGTGCTGCCAGCCGGTGTCAATGGGATGGTGCGTGGTTTCCATGGCGACGGAGGCGATGCAGAGGCGAGAGAGACAGCGAATAGAAGAAATACATTGTTCACCAATGATAAACCGAAGCTGTAGACGGACGGCATTAGTCTTTATGATTGGTAATTCTGCACACTGCAATAAAAAAGGCTGGATAGTGGAGTCATGTTGGGGGGAGGTGGGGGGGGGGTGGATGGTGGGGGTTAGCTTAATCAAAGATAATCTGCCGGCATGCAGATATGTCTCAGCAGGCCGGAGGAAGAGGAGGAGAAGGGCATGTATGTCCATGAGTTTCAGTGCAGAAACCATTAGTCTGCCAATCACCTATCTACCAGCTTAACGGTGCATGGGGGAAGGGTGTAAGGGCAAGGACACCGGAATATCATCTGTATTAACACACACACACACACACACACACACACACACACACTGAAGGAGGAAGAGGAGGATTGCAAATGGCCACCGGAGAAAAAAGCCGGCAGGAAACGACTGACAGTATTCTGGTCGGTTGTTGTCAAGTCGGGGCGGTTGGCTTTGGTCGTCTGAGCGTCGTTCACAGATGTGGGGCAAGCTGCCGACTCCACACTCCACCGGTGAAGCGAGAAGTGTGTGTGTGTGTGTGTGTGTGTGTGTGTGTGTGTGTGTGTGTGTGTGTGTGTGTGTGTGTGTGTGTGTGTGTGTGTGTGTGTGTGTGTGTGTGTGTGTGTGTGTGTGTGTGTGTGTGTGTGTGTGTGGGTGTGTCTGTGTGTGTGTGTGTGTGTGTGTGTGTGTGTGTGTGTGTGTGTGTGTGTGTGTGTGTGTGTGTGTGTGTGAAGGGGGTGGAGGGTTAGCCCAAGGTAGTTTTAAGGCGTCTGCACTAGATCTGCCAACCCCTTTTTGTTAAATATCCACCTGAGGTCAAGCTGACACAAAGTCCCTGCAGCATCCATGAAAAGTGACACAAACATCCCTTGGGGGGGGGGGGGTGAAGAGCTAATTGGTCTTCTTCCTGTGAGGCGACAGCTCTTGACTTACATGTTCATAAGTCAAATTTGGAAAGTATTAGGTAAATTGTTTTACCTTTGGATAATCAATGCTAGCAGTTTCCCCCTGCTTCCAATATGTAGCCTATGCTAAGCTAATTCTCCAAAATCCAATTTAATTATAAGACTGCATTGACTGGGAAATGTCCAAACCAATATAACGGCAGAATGACGGGAAATGTGCTGCTGCAGTAATTGTTTGCATTTACAAAGTGGACGTTTTGTTAATAAGTGAAATAAAAAAATGTGGTGTTTTTTTTTACCTTGGCACCATGCTAGGCGTCTCCACCTGTTTCCATTCTTTACGCTAAGCTAACCTACTGGATGCAGCTTCATATTCAACCAACACCCAATGGCATCGATAATTTCTTCCACTTCTTGGATGTCAAACTTTGATTTAATGGAGATCAGGCCAAATAATGTACACAATGTTGCCACAGTTTGCATGTGGATTACACTACAAGCTATTACATTTCTATAAAACATTAAGTAGTTGGGAATAAATCCACTTGCTCCTTCAAAGGCAAATAAAAAACCCTAAAACGTGTGGCATTTGAAGGGAACGCCAAAGTAATAGCTGATCAACTAGTCAGTCTGCACAACATTATTGGCTCAGATTATGCAGCGTTCAATGCTCTTGGATGTTCCTCTAATGGGATTTTCCCCCTTTATCTTCAATTTTTCTCGCACCCATGAAAAAACATCATATTATTTAGTGGAGGCTTCACCTTGACATCACACTGCTTGAATTGTACCCGGTGCAATGAAAGGAATCAACCAGATTATATTAGATTATAACGCCAGACTGATTTCACCCCGTGCACGCTGCTGCATTATTAATCTGACAGTAATGTAGCTCGCCGTGTGCAATGAATCTCAGACAAAGAGACAGAGAGGGGAAGAAAGCATCCATGTCTTTTTTTTATGTTTACTCTGGTGGGTTTTTCCCCCCTCTGTGTATCAGAATGTCCATCCACATCCCTTCATGCATTATTCATAAAGTCCCCCCCGCACTAATCCTCGCCTTTGTGTGGCTGTAGTGCCAGTGTGCCTCCAGGGATCTGCTTTACTGCATCGGCTGGACGCTGTCACTGTCACACATCTCTGTAATTTCTCCTCCGACTGTGGCTTTAAATGTGACTGCAATAATCCACAGTGTTCATTTAGTGACCGGATTTTGCTGAAAGAAGCCTCAGTAGTGTGTTACCGGTGTTTCCTGTGGAGTTAAATTGTCCTTTTTAACCCGCCATGTTGTGTAATTGTCCTGCATTGAGCTCATAGTAAACTCATTCTGTACTCATGTCTTCAGATATCTCTTTGGGGTCTCACAATAGTTTAATTATATTCTGTCTTGCAGTGCGTCTATGGTGTCCAATGGGTTTAAATTGCCCTCATTGTTACCCCCTCTTGTGTCTCTATAATATCCACAAGGGCTTAGATGTGTCTTTGCTGTGACCTAATTTCAGTTTGTCTCTCCTGTGACAAATATTCCTGCAGGGACTGAGTATTTTATAGTGACTTCGCCCTGAAATGTGTCAAATATATCAATGCAAGATTATTTTGTATCATATTAAGGCAATATTTGCTCTACTGTCCATCCAAAATGTGGATTATTCAAATGTTCTGAGGACAGATTCTCCAAAATCCAATTGAATACTCAGTTTGCATTGAGTGGGAGATTTAAAACCAATATAAAGTACAGAATAATGTCACATAATGTTACTATCCAAAATCTATCAATACCAGTTGAGTGTGCAGCGCCTGCTAACCCACAATCCGAGGCTCACTGACCTCCTTTCTGGCTGCCCTGTGGGAGTGTGTTTAGGTACCCTGGCTCCTCAGATGCTGCTGCAGCAATTTTGAAGCACATTTTTGAGAAGTGGACGGGTTTTAAATGTGTTTGCATGATTTCAGTGCACGGTGAAGGACAGTGTTCTTACCGTGGACAGACAGCGGCATCAAGTGCAGAGCCAGGACGCAGAACAGCAGCGCTATTCTCCAGCATCCCGTGCAGAAGCTCCTCTCCTTCCCCTGCATCCTCACCGTGCAATGATATAATAGAGATGAGAGAAAAATAAAACCGGGAAATCCCTGCTTTTATAGCGGTACTAGAGTTCAAAAATGTTGCAAAAAAGTAATCCGGGTGTGTTTTAATTTGTCTAGACTCCAGCCTCCCTGCGCTTCTCCTCCATAGCCGCTTGTTCTCAGCTGTCTCTGTGTCCGTCGCTATTTCTCACGCTCGGCTCAGTTAAGAGGTTGGTTACGGCTCCATTGCCACAGAAAGGCGGTCGGGGAGGAGGAGGAGGCGGTGGTGGTTGGAGGCGGGGGATGCGTAAAGAGGGACGCACGCCGTGGTCCGGTTTGGCTTGTTTTGGCTCGGAACGGATCGGAGCTTTGGACACTTTGTGGCTGGAACAAAACGCACGGTGGAGTGCAGCGCGCTCTGCAGCCTTCTCACCATCTGGGGAGGGGGAAAGATGGTTGTTGATGACCCCCCTTCCTCCTCCTCCCCCCTTTTCCTAAGACGCTTCCCTCCTCCTCCTTCTCCTACTCCATCCTTCCTATTTCCTAAAACTTTTCCTGTTTCTTCGATCTTCTAAGCGTTAATTATATCCTCTTCCTAGTCATTTTTGTATTTGTTTCTCTTTTGTTTCGGATATTTCTCATCTTAATCCTCACTTATATTATGTTTGCCATTAGTTGTTATCCTCTCTGAACTTCCTTGTCGTCTTTCCAATTTGTTTTCTTCCTCTCAAACCCACATCTTACTTCCATCTTATTAATTGTTCCTAAATGTCTTTCTCTTTTCTTACTTTTTCATATTTACAAAGCATCAATGTTTCTCCTCCCCAGACTTTTCCAATAACTCATTTTCACTGTAATTGTTTTTGAATATATATTTAATCGACACTCTTTCCAAAACCTTAAAGGTGGGGTAGGTACATTTGAGAAACCGGCTCGAGATCGCTAGAATTTGAAAATACACAACCGGAGAAAATCTGCCACTTCCTTAGAGCCCCTCCTCCAACACACACGAACGCGCACATGACCAATGAGGGCACGAGATAAGTTTGTGCCCCGATGGGAGGCTGACAGGCAGGTAGGCCATCCAGTTACTTTAGCCGCCCGGCTAAACGGATTGGTCGTACTTTTTACAGTATTACGGCTTCAACAGATGACGTTTTTTTATGTATTTTTTGTCAAAGCACTTCAGATATTCATTGCTATCGGGATGTTAAGAGCATTCCATGGAATATAACAAAAAGTGTATCTCGAGCCGGTTTCTGAAACTTATCTACCCCACCTTTAACAAAGACATTTCCCTTCCTTACACTTCCCTCCTTCCTTCCTTCTTCACTTCCAACTTTACCATTCCCTGATACTGTTGTTCCTCTTCCTTCCTGGAAGCATGTCTCCTCCTCTTCCTCTTTCTTCCCTCCTGCACCTTCTTCCAACTTCAACCTTTGGGACATTTTTCCGATCTATCCACTTCCTCTTTCACTGTCCCAAAACTGTTCCACCTCCTCCCTGTATCTGCTATTCATCACCGTGTTGGATCTCAAAGGAGTAGCACTCTTCCCTTGACACTATTTGTTTCCCCTCTAGGGAAAATTCGAAGGAGCTTAACTTCAGTGTGTGTGTGTGTGTGTGTGTGTGTGTGTGTGTGTGTGTGTGTGTGTGTGTGTGTGTGTGTGTGTGTGTGTGTGTGTGTGTGTGTGTGTGTGTGTGTGTGTGTGTGTGTGTGTGTGTGTGTGTGTGTGTGTGTGATTATGCAAAAATAAGTGTTTTTTTGATGCCGTCAAAACAAGCAGCTTTGTGTGATGGTGTGACACAGAGAAGCAAACAAAAGGGGGGAGGGTGAGGAGAGGAAAACGTGGGGGGTGTCTGGGTGAAAGGGGGGTAAATGGGTGGGGGGGTCGGGGGTGCACACGGTGATGAATGCCCAAGGGCCCCGAGGGTAATGGTGGTGGTGGGGGTCGTGGGCATTCTTCCACACACACAAAAAAGCATAAAGAGAGAGGGGCTGGGCAACAGGAGATGTGTGTGTGTGTGTGTGTGTGTGTGTGTGTGTGTGTGTGTGTGTGTGTGTGTGTGTGTGTGTGTGTGTGTGTGTGTGTGAGAGAGTGTGTGAAACGTATAAAATATGAATCCTTTCTATAATTTCTGACATGTATTGGGAACACTATGTGAACAATGTGTATCCTCCAGAAAACATGATGCCAAAAAACTTTTGAATAAGCACCACGCACCTGTGAAATCTCTTTCTTTTCTCTTGCCATTTACATCTCTATTCCTGCCTCACAGATCCGCACATATTCATTATGAGCACAATAGGATTACATTCACACTGCCGACCTTTCTGCTTTTATCTGATTTCACTGGACGATTGGTTTGACCCATTCCCCTTTGTGATGCCAATATGAGCTGGACAGGAAAACAATAACAAAATACATCAAATCCGTTATGAAGTTTAATCACTTCAGTTGTATCTTCAAATCCACCAAATCTAATAAAGTGGGATATTTGTTTTTTCATCTGTCTTCATGTTGTCTCACTGATGTCTATGCTGTCATCATATCTCAACCTTGGTGATAAATAAACTCGCAATAAGTGCTTAATGATACTCCAAAAGACCATCTCTGCAATCATGCTGGCAGCTTTGTGAGGAATTTTGACACAGCAGAGCAAATGAAACCAACTGGTCCTGTGTTGAATATGAACAGTGAAAGCAACATTTATGGAAATGCATCCAGTAAGGCAAGGCAAGGCAAGGCAAGGCAAGGCAAGGCAAGGCAAGGCAAGGCAAGGCAAGGCAAGGCAAGGCAAGGCAAGGCAAGGCAAGGCAAGGCAAGGCAAGGCAAGGCAAGGCCAGTTTATTTATATAGCACTTTTCAACACAATGCAATTCAAAGTGCTTTACAAAAAATGAAAGACATTAAGCATTAAAAAAGAAAAGCTAATAAAATAAACATTAAAAGAAAAAGTACATGGATAAAAGTTACAGTGCAGTTTAAGATATGAATAGTTCAATTAAAAGCAGCGACAAAAAGAAAAGTCTTCAGCCTGGATTTAAAAGTAGTCAGAGTTGCAGCGGACCTGCAGGTTTCTGGGAGTCTGTTCCAGATATTTGGAGCATAATAACTGTAGTTGTTAAAATATTTCTGTCTGTAAAATGGTGGAACAGACGACCAAGAGACCATTAAGGCACAGCGCTTATCACCAAAGTTTCACAGTTCTCACCCCCAAGGAGTGTTTAAAAATAAGCTTGTAAAATATCATAAAACATATAAATGTGAAAAGATAAGCTCTTGTCTGACAATTAGTCCAAAACAAATCTAATGCACCATTATAACATTTGTAATTTACCACATTTTAATCCGTTAAATTACTAATCAAGTATTAAGATTTTGATCCAAAAACGTACGAAAAACTGCTTCTGTACACAGTATAGCTGTTGACAAGAAATGCAAGTGAATTTATCTCACACACACACACACACACACACACACACACACACACACACACACACACACACACACACACACACACACACACACACACACACACACACACACACACACACACACACACACACACACACACACACACACACACACACAGTCTGGCAGCCCTACCCCAGTATTTTGGGGTTAATTCCTCGTGCAGCTATCATATCCGATTGAGGGTCACATGCTGTTGTTGTGACAGTCCGGGCCGACCTCTTTAGGGATATTATATTAAATGGGGTACAGGGCTCATAATGGATTAGGGGACATTTAATCTTTCCTCAAACACATAAACAGTCCCCTTCCCCTCCTTTCACTACGTCTGCATTTCAGAGAGAATATGACATGCATGACAAACCCTTTCTCCATCCATCCTTCAACTATCTTCTGTCCTCCACTCTATCTTTGTCCATTCTGCGAGCAACATAATACAAAATTCCAATAAAGTTATACAAACATTTGGCAACAGCTGAACCTGTAGTCAACAATAGCCAAAATAATATCACTGAGTTCTTGTACATCCTTGCTAAAAAAAATGCCACTATTTGTTGTTAACATGAGTGCAGAAATTAAATAATGCTGAAGCAATGAAAGCTTCCAAAATCCACCAGATCCTCCTTCCAAGAACGATACAGTAGTTGGGTCCATTGTTTTTTGTCTAAGCTCTGTAGTAATGTTTTTAAAATGTTGTATTCATGCTACATATTAGCACTTGTTAGCTTGCCTTATAGAGTGGTGCCGACGACACGCTAATCTCACACGCTTGTGATAACCACAGACTTTAGGTGCATCATTCCTTACGTCCCTCATTTGCGTTGTTTCCCTGCGACTAGTCCCTCCCACCAGGGAAGCATGGAGAGACGCAAGGAAACCACGAGAAGCAGGGAAATTAGTAGGCTTGTTTGAGACAAGCAAGACCTGCGCAGTTGCGATCAACGTCTTGCTAGTGCGTTGCATGATGGTTAGACATTTTGTCCGACTTGCTCTGGAGGCTCGCCCACATGAGACTTTGAAATCTCGCGGGACAAAGACGCCCGCAGCCTTGAGAGCGAGGCGAGGCGAGTTGACGCAGTTGCTCTCCACGAGCTGCGGAAGCGAAATGCTTGATGGGAAACGGCTCGCTGGTATCTCGAGCTGAGCGCTCATTGGTGGTTTTTACCACGTGCTGCTGATGAAACTCTCCAATTGGCTGGCAAAAGTTTGTTGTTGTTTTGTGTCAGTTTTACGTCGCCACATCCATTCCCATTTTTCATCATTGTTCCACAATGTTTATCATCATGAAATTAATATCTATATATTTTATACTATACTGCTTACCGTTTTCATACTTTATATATCTTAGCATATTCATACACACTGTTCATACTGCTCACAGGCTGATATCTAGTGTATTCATACCCCACTGTTTATTCATCATTCAATTCATTCTATATGTTATTCTGTAGATTGTGTACATTACTTTCCACTTCGCTGCTTGTTGCACCTGGTTAGAAGCTAAACTGCATTTCGTTGTCTCAGTACCTGTAATCTGTGCAATAACAATAAAGTTGAATCTAATCTTGAGCAGGAACAAATGTATTTACTTAGTACATATCTGACATTAACGATTAAACACATGTGTGCATTCTTTATAAATGCAAACCGAGTCAAGCCGACTCCGGAGGTGGCGGTATGCACCTTAAAGTTGTTTGCAATCCGCCAAAAAACCGAGAGAAGAAGAAGAAGAATGCAAAGAAGAAGATGAAGAAGAAGAAGAAGCCGACTCGGAGCTGTCCGACTTCAGGCAAGCTTTTTGACACCTCCCCCGGCTGCGATCGGCTACTCTCGTCTACTTTCGAGGCGAGCCGCAATGTGTCTCAAACAAGCCTAGTATTAAGAGCTATGGGACGTTGTTTCCTCCGGAGCGTCACGTGAAGCGACGTCTGTTTGTGTTTACGCCGCACAGCTGATTGTCTGACAGCAGCCAGATCAGTGCATGTCTGCATCGTCCACAGTGAGCGATACACAGTAAGGGGGCGGGGCGAGTGTCTGAGGATTTCACCAGAGGATGGTCTGGTAGTTCCTTGATTATCGCTCCTCCGTTATCGCTCCTCACTCCTCGATCCTCCGGCAAAAATAAGGCCAGTGGGACGGTACTCAAGATGGCGCAGACAAATCAACTTCCGGTGATACAGAGCCCGAGGAGCGAGGAAATGAAAAATAACCGAAGTGAGACGCACCCTTCATTTCAGGCGTCTAACCAAAAACACGTAAATGTGTTGACTTTAAGACCAGGGAATCAGAAGTGCTGAAATGCTAACTCCTTTCTAGGTTTTAGGACTTTTTCCTGCACCACTCTATATAGCCTTCTTCTCATGAACACAACATAAATAGTGTAGGCTATCAGTTTATGTTAGCAGCTGCACAACATAGCAATTAAAACCTCGTATATCATCCAAACAGCACAAAGCAACAGAGTGGTCCATGCATGAATGAAATTGCTCACTGTGTGAATTCAATATCGCACAGTTCAAACAACTCAAACCAACAACATACAGTCAGTCTGTATGTGTGTAGCAGACCTGGGGTCATTGTATGACCTAAATCTCTATATGTGCATACTAGATTGTATCAAGTCTAATTAGTTCACTCTGTAGCAACACGAGAACAGGATCTGACCTTGGAGCTTGTTTGCTGCACATATGGAAATGAGATGCTTGTTTATTGGAAAGGTTCATTTTTGTTTATCTTAATACAATTCTCACATGTCCATATGTTCATTTGCAGAGTTACTGGCAGTTGTAGTTATTCCTCCTCTCCACACTCTGTCCTCAAAGTGCAGGTCCAATTTAAGAAGTGGGAGATGAATTCCACAAATTATAAAGTTATTCTTCTTAATGCAAAATCCTCTGAGCCCAGTTTAAACCATGACAGTGTGACAGAGAGCCAGTAACTCACACACCAGGACCCGAAAACTGTTGCCGCTACATGTAATTTAGCCATAATTTGCGTTATTATTTACACCTGTGCTTTTCCAGGTGAGTACTGATTGCTGCCTCCTGATTGGTCCACCGGATGACATCAGCAGTGTTGGGTGTAACGCGTTACAAAAGTAACGCAGTTACAGTAATATATTACTTTTTGCTGTAACGAAGTAATGTAACGCATTACTAATGAAATGTGGGTAATATATTACCCGTTACAATGCTCAGTCACGCAGTTACAACACATTTTAACCCGAAATTAAATGGTGTTTTGTTTTTTAACAATGTACTAACATAGCGAGACATTCCGACACCAGACACATTGTGCGGGTAGATTAGTAAACCTGGTGTTTACCCTTCAGGCTTCGCGTCGGGATCTTCGGGGCAGTTGAATGTTATTCACCCTCTATTCCACAAAGAGAACGGAGCGAAAAATACTAACAACAAATTGTGTCAGCTGCGCGTGACCTGCTCCGCTGCGCGTGCATCATTTCCAAAGTGCTTCCACAGCAGTGACACACATCTGTGGATAATCATTTATACGAAAATGGTTAAAGCAACCATCACTAAACGCCAGCAACACTGCATCTACTGCAGACCGTAGCAACAGGTCGGATGGGGACATCACGTTACCCTCCGTGTGGACACGAGCTTACTCCCGCCTGACTCGCCGCCCTCAACCCCGGAGCAGCACTCTTCGTTGCCCGAAACACCGACGCCCCTCTGCGGCCCGCAGGTGCCAGCCAGGATACCACGGCAAAACAGAGCCTGCGCAGGTAGATCTAAACAAGTACCCGCCTGTACAGTGGGGTTAGGTGGTCATTTTGCAGCTCGTGGTATACAAATAGACAAGGGCTAGAATATGTGAAAATAGTGCCATATTCTGCCCTGCCTGTAGAAATGTTGGGTCAAAAATAATGCATACAATAGCACAGATGCCTTCACCACGAATGGCTACAGAAAGATCTCATATCCCAAGCTTATCAACGAGCTAATGTTGCAGCTGAAATGATCACACAAAGTCAACCTCACATGATGATGTGATCCAGTTTTCAAGCACAGTAAATACTCTCTTCCCAGAGTATATGATGGGACCAAGGTGATGTTTAGTAGGCTACATGGTTTTAATAATACTTTTGCTTTTCAATGTTTGCCATTTCAAACCATGAGCTGGTTCAAATAATATTTGCCTTGATTTACAAAATGTTCTCATTTGTTTTATCAGTAGCTTTGAAGCTGTTGTGCTTTTCTTTGCCACAGTCCACTTTGGACTGTATGAGATATTACAGGATTGCACTTTTAACTCACTTGAAATGTTCTCACTTGCTTGGTTTCAAAACATAACAAATGCCATAATCTGTTCATTGGGACCATCAATGCTATTTTCATTGCTGTTGCCGGCCACTATTGCTCATGTAAACCTACTACTGCTGCGCCCCCTGTAATCTCAGAGGCACCCTGAGTCATTTTGTTCTGGAACTGGGCCTGAACACGGCCATATACTAAACACACTACAGAGCCCATTCCGTGTCCTGTTAGTGTTTACTTCCTGTCTGCCTTCTTCTGGTGATTTATCTGACGTCCAGCACTCCGTCTTTTAACCTCTTTTCCTTTCTCTTTCTTGATCCTCCTTAGCAACCTTCATTATAGTCCTTGACAGCGGTCTGTACGACTGTATTAACAACGTGTCACATGTTAAGAATTTACAATCAGAATCGAGTATTCAACTAACCCGTGTTATACAAGTTGTTAGGCCTACACAGTTGTTATGCTATACCACATCGCCCTTCACTGGATGTATAATGAGCTGCACTAAACTACATTTTAGCATTTAAAATACCTAGCCATTCTTTTGAGGTTATTTTGGTGAAAGTAACTAGAAAAGTAACTAAAGTAGTGTAACTCATTACATTTCAGAGACAGTAATTTTGTAATGTAACTTATTACTTTCAAAAGAGAGTAATAAGTAATATGTAATATATTACATTTTGGAAGTAACTTGCCCAACACTGGACATCAGTCCTATTTGAGCTTCAGCATGACACAGAGAACCAGCATGTTGTGTGTTTTGAGATGCATCGTGGTGTGTTTCAGTTGGGCCTAATGTTAGATGTTTACTTTTGTCTTCAGCAATCTTTAGAGTGTTGTTTCACTGCTTGTTTATGTTAACTTACTTAACTATTGTATTGATGAGTGTTTCAGTCTATATTTACTGTTAGTCTGCTTATTTATTTTTTGCCTTTTTATCCACAATGTCCCCTTTCCCTTAACAATGTTAATAAATACAATATTTATGACTCATTTGTGAAGATTATCTTGCTGAACAAAATGTGTAAGCTGAGTAAAACTGGTGTTTTCCACAATGTTCCACTTGCAAAGTCTTAATACTACATAAGTTCAAATGGGCACTTTATATGAATATAGTATTCATCAAACAACATGAACAATCAACAAATGTGCATGTTACTTATAAAGTGAGCTAACCCGTAGCCAGGTGCTAATATCAGCATGAGGCAAAAGCAGTGCAGCTTGGACTGATGAAAGTGTAACAATAGGTCTTGTTTCACAGCAGACAATTTGACTTTCCATAGGTAAAGAACGGCTTGGCTGTTAAACTGGGGGCTATCGGGTTATCAATTGAGTATGATAATTTTCAAGGAACTGTGTCTCAGGCAGGGGCGCCGCCAGGGATTTTGGGCCCCATGAAAAGATATCACATCGGTTATTTAAAAATGTTTTTCTTAATGTTCTAAAATTGTTTGGGGCCTCTGTCAGTCACGGGCCCTTAGAATCGTCCTCACTTTTCACCCCCTTACGGCGCCCCTGGTCTCAGGGCTTCTTAACATTTAACAACCTATTAATGTGTCATACCCACTTTACGGGAAGAAACTCAGCTAACTGACGATACGAATGATTTTTACCGAAACAAAACACAAGTCTAACGCCGAGCCTATGAATTAGCTCTAAGCTAAAGAGTGCTAACGCACTTAGCACATAACTCATGGTAGAAATATTTTATACTTCATCGGATCTGCACAAACTAGATATCATATGAAAGCTGGGATTCCACAGATTCCAATGGCGGCAGCGAAAGCTAGCAAAGACAACATACAACTTCACTTTACGGGGCCAAAACGGCAAATACGTCTTACCTTTGCTGTTTTCTGATCAGAAGTTGTGTTCAATGGCATATAAACGCTGCTGAAGGTTAATCCAATGTCTCTGTGTCACCTTGAAATGATTATTGATAATCCATCATAACATTTATGTCAATAAGAGTAGTTTTCAGCTGCTATGAGAGCTACGAGTGTGACAGCTTCCGGTTTTGGGGATGCTGGCTGCGCATCACACTCATTCACCAATGGTAATGTTTAGATGGATTTAGGAACCTTCCCTCGATTCTATTGGCTCTGACGGTTAAAAAGAGATGTCAATCACCAAAATCGACCGAGGGGGGCCAGACGTATGGAAAATGCACCCAAATGACCCCAGAAGTGATTTCTTTTTGCTAAATCTCTCTAAAAAAGTCAAATGTCACTTGTTTTGCATCAATCTTGATACAGGGTACTTATTATATGTTATATATATATATATATATGTTTGGATTCCTAAAGCTTTTAGTCTACTAACCCATCATTCAAGGGTGGTTTTCTCTCGAAGTAATGTTTTTCTTTGGACGGAAACTATTATTTACACTTTTTTACTATGTTCAATCTGAATTTACTTTAAAATTAAAAACATCTATATTGATTCTGACTCTTCTACATCCAACTCACAGGTTTATCATTGCTTTGAGAAAACATATTATTCATTTACCCCTTTTAGAAGTGAAGATATGGTCATTTGTTCTAGGCATGTCATTTTCAAGCTTCAGGCTCGGGGCTTAACAGGTTAATAATTCCTCTGTTCCATTATTATTGTGGTCGTTTCTCGGGCTCAGAGGGTGCAGCCGGCTGTGTTTGCTAACCAGAGCAGAAATAAACTGTTTGTCCACCATCTTCATAATCAACCCCTCCCATTTCTATCCTCCCAAAATACAGTATAAATACTTACAGTCTGTTACACACTGCAGGTGCATTCCTTGTTTCTCAAACACTACACACAAAGGCATCTTTCTTTTTCTCAATTGGTGGCTTTTCTTTCAAAATAGCAGTTAAAAATAAAGCTGTGAGCATGTTAATATGTGTTGATGTCTTGTACTGTACACATCAGTCAAATGCAGACACAGTGATTACTTGTGTCAGGTTGGCATTAATGAAAGCAGGTTTTCTCTCTGTTTTCAGCGCTGGTTTTCCCACCACCAAGACGCCAAAATATATATAAGCTCATGTCATATATTTAGGCTTGGATTCATTGAGTGCCACAGAGTTTTCCAAAAGCTGCTTCTTCAATAGCAACTTTTGTATTCAGCCTAATTCAATAGTACAACATCGTCACTCATGTCGCCAAAATGGACAACAAGGAACAACTCTGCAGCTACCTGAGCTTTTCCCGCCTTTTTTAGCTAACGGTAAAGCACACTAACTATATTGTTGTGGTTTTAGTACTCCATCAACCTTTGTAAGCAGCTTCTGTTGTCAAAAAAGGCTAACTAGCTTTACTAAAAGCTGCCCAGTGAAAAGCTAGTAAAAGGAAGAAAGCTAACTATGCAGAAATGGTATTAGTTGATTAGCCTTAATAAGCTAATATATATAAGTGTGGTTTGATGCTGTCTGTGTTTCTGCTAAGGGACTGTTACACAATTGATTCACACTTTAAAAAAAATTCAACTAAAAGCTTTTAAAACCACAACAAAGAACATTGACAATGTTCACACAGCAGAGACCTTCACGTGCATCTTTGAAAAACTGTGTAAATTAAAAAAGAATATATAAATGCAATTATCTTACATGAGATAATACTCTTCACATTAGCAAAGCAAAACCTGGTTTTTCAAACAAATGTTTTGCTTTTAATTGCAATTTTTTTCTCTCTGAATTGTGGATTTGGATATAACATCATGTAAAATGATAACACAATTTGATCAAGTGTGTCCATTTGTTTCTCATTGAAATACCTTTTATTGTACCTCCATACTATACTTAGTTTTTAAATTAATTGTTATTATTATGTTATTTTATAAGAATTAAATGGACACAACTGTAAGTGCAACAGCAAAGCACGGTGAAATGCGACATTAAAAAGATAGAAAGACATAACAAATATTAAAATGTAATATATTTATTTACAAATTTAAAGTCCAATTAAATACATACAAATACGTCAACAGTTTGAAATAAACAGAATGACAGACTTAAAATAATATTTAATATATTTATTTAGAAATAGAAAACAGACATCCAATACATTTATAAACATGTAATAAGAAGAAATACATAGAATCACAGACATAACATATAATAATAATGACAATAATAATAATAATAATACACAATAATAATAAATAGTAACACATAATATCAATCATAATAATACATAACACCTAATTATCAATCATAATAATACATAATAACAAACAATAATACATTACACATAATAATACATAATAACAAACAATAATACATTACACATAATAATACATAATAACAAACAATAATACATTACACATAATAATACATAATAACAAACAATAATACATTACACATAATAATACATAATAAACAATAATACATAACACATAATTATCAATCATAACAATACATAATAAATATAAATAATAAATATATATATAATAATAAATAATAAATATATATATAATAATAGATGAAATGCTAATTAATTGCCATGGAAAATATAAGTAATTTTAAGCCCAAGTGACAACAAACCCTCCCTCAAGCGGAATAACTCATAATAATAATGTAACCAGGCAACGATCAGTGTCTAATGGGCCTAAAGAAGAGAGCAAGTGCTCTTTAAAGGAAGCCAGTGTGTCCTCCTCTCTCCTTGGATACAGCTAAGATGGCCACCTGCGTTCTTCCCCGTCGTTCTTCTGCGCTCTTCCATTTCCGACATCGGTAATCACCCATTGTCGTCTGCGCTCTCCCCCGTCGTTCGTTCTGCACTCTTACCTGTTTGGTCGTTGTAGCTCTCCCCCGTAGTTTCGGCGCTCTCCCCCGTAGTTTTGGCGCTCCCCCGTAATTTTTTCTCCCTCCCCCATAGTTTCAGCGCTCTTGTAATTTCAGCCCTCCCCCCTTAGTTTTGGCGCTCAACCCCATCGGACTTGGCGCTCTCCCCCTTTAATATCTCCGTCTCTTGACACACCTGGGCTCCTCCTCCCCCTCTGGAGGATCCCCAGGGCGTCGCTTTCTCTTCCCGGTGCTCAGAGACGAGCCTTCTGTGGGATAAAAACGTTTACAAGTTTTTAAAACCTCCAGACAAATTACTGATTTGTAGTGTATACAGGACAGTAGTGGAAAGTACATTTACTCAAGTACTGTACTTAAGTACACATTAAGGTACTTCATGTTGTACAACTTTATACTTCTACTCTACTGTATTTTAGCAAATATTATACTTTTTACTCATCTACATTTATTTTATTGACAAATTGACTAGATACTTTTAAAAATTACGATTTTGCAATACTTAGGAAAAACATTTAAAATATGATTATTTGGTATCGATATATCGAATATATTTAAGTAACTCAAGGCTGGTGAACTGAACATTTATTGGCAGCAATTTAACTTCACAGTCCCAGCTTCTTAAATGGGAAAGTTTGCTGCTTTTGCTTTAAAATATTAAACAAATATTTAACATTATAGGGAGGCTGTGGCGCAGTGGACTATGGTGTTCGGATCAGGGTGAGCACAGGTTCAAACCCCACTGCAGTCAGCATGTCGTTGTGTCCCTGAGACACTTCACCCCAAAGTGCTCCTGTGGGGATTGTCCTCAGTATTGAGTATGATGTAATAATGTTCTGCAATGAGTTCATTTACTCCTAACACTTTAAGTACATTTTCCTAATCGTACTTAAATTCTACCTGAGGACGATTCTCGATGCGGTACTTTTACTTGAAATGTAGTACATCTAAATTAATACTTTTACTCAAGTAAAGAATCTGAATACTTTTCCCACCTCTGAAACAGGACAAGGTTAATCAATTGAATACATCTCAAAGATGAGCTTACGTGTGGTTGTCTCCTCCTCTTCCAGGCTCGTCTTCCTCTTCTTCCTCTCCGGAGAGCCGCTGCGTTCATTTCTGCACAGAAGAAACTTGTTTGAATCTCTTGACTTTTAACAGTGATTTAATAAATCGTTACAAACTGATAACTTAACACCTACTTTGACTCGATGTGGGACGCTAAGAAAGTGTCCCACGTCCGCTTTCTCCCGCGTTTTCTTTCCGCTTCTTCAGAATCATCAAGCTTCCTTTTCTTCCTCTCCGGTGAGGAATTGATTTGCTTTCTGCATTTTAAAGACATTTTTATTTTAACCTCATGAATTCTTACAGTGAGTTCTAAAACAGTACAGACAAAGAGAATAACACCTACCTTAATCCAGAGGCTACAAAAGTATCCCACGTCCGCTTTGTCCCGCGTTTTCTTTCGGCCTCAGAATCATCAAGCTTCCTTTTCTTCCTCTCCGGTGAGGAATTGATTTGCTTTCTGCATTTTAAGAAGGTTTTTTTTTGTAAGTGTCTAATGACGATAAAGGTTTCTATTCTATTCAAACAGTACAGACAAATATAACAACCCCTACTTTGACTCGATGTGGGACGCTAAGAAAGTGTCCCATGTCCGCTTTGTCCCGCGTTTTCTTTCGGCCTCAGAATCATCAAGCTTCCTTTTCTTCCTCTCCGGTGAGGAATTGATTTGCTTTCTGCATTTTAAAGACATTTTTATTTTAACCTCATTAATTCTTACAGTGAGTTCTAAAACAGTACAGACAAAGAGAATAACACCTACCTTAATCCAGAGGCTACAAAAGTGTCCCACGTCCGCTTTCTCCCGCGTTCTCTTTCGGCCTCAGAATCATCAAGCTTCCTTTTCTTCCTCTCCGGTGAGGAATTGATTTGCTTTCTGCATTTTAAGAAGGTTTTTTTTGGTAAGTGTCTAATGACGATAAAGGTTTCTATTCTATTCAAACAGTACAGACAAATATAATAACACCTACTTTGCCTCGATGTGGGACGCTAAGAAAGTGTCCCACGTCCGCTTTCTCCCGCGTTTTCTTTCGGCCTCAGAATCATCAAGCTTCCTTTTCTTCCTCTCCGGTGAGGAATTGATTTGCTTTCTGCATTTTAAAGACATTTTTATTTTAACCTCATTAATTCTTACAGTGAGTTCTAAAACAGTACAGACAAAGAGAATAACACCTACCTTAATCCAGAGGCTACAAAAGTGTCCCACGTCCGCTTTCTCCCGCGTTTTCTTTCGGCCTCAGAATCATCAAGCTTCCTTTTCTTCCTCTCCGGTGAGGAATTGATTTGCTTTCTGCATTTTAAGAAGGTTTTTTTTTGTAAGCGTATCATGACGATAAAGGTTTCTATTCTATTCAAACAGTACAGACAAATATAATAACACCTACTTTGACTCGATGTGGGACGCTAAGAAAGTGTCCCATGTCCGCTTTGTCCCGCGTTTTCTTTCCGCTTCTTCAGAATCATCAAGCTTCCTTTTCTTCCTCTCCGGTGAGGAATTGATTTGCTTTCTGCATTTTAAGAAGGTTTTTTTTGTCAGTGTATCATGACGATAAAGGTTTCTATTCTATTCAAACAGTACAGACAAATATAATAACACCTACTTTGACTCGATGTGGGACGCTAAGAAAGTGTCCCATGTCCGCTTTGTCCCGCGTTTTCTTTCGGCCTCAGAATCATCAAGCTTCCTTTTCTTCCTCTCCGGTGAGGAATTGATTTGCTTTCTGCATTTTAAGAAGGTTTTTTTTTGTAAGCGTATCATGACGATAAAGGTTTCTATTCTATTCAAACAGTACAGACAAATATAATAACACCTACTTTGACTCGATGTGGGACGCTAAGAAAGTGTCCCATGTCCGCTTTGTCCCGCGTTTTCTTTCCGCTTCTTCAGAATCATCAAGCTTCCTTTTCTTCCTCTCCGGTGAGGAATTGATTTGCTTTCTGCATTTTAAGAAGGTTTTTTTTTGTCAGTGTATCATGACGATAAAGGTTTCTATTCTATTCAAACAGTACAGACAAATATAATAACACCTACTTTGACTCGATGTGGGACGCTAAGAAAGTGTCCCATGTCCGCTTTGTCCCGCGTTTTCTTTCGGCCTCAGAATCATCAAGCTTCCTTTTCTTCCTCTCCGGTGAGGAATTGATTTGCTTTCTGCATTTTAAGAAGGTTTTTTTTTGTAAGCGTATCATGACGATAAAGGTTTCTATTCTATTCAAACAGTACAGACAAATATAATAACACCTACTTTGACTCGATGTGGGACGCTAAGAAAGTGTCCCATGTCCGCTTTCTCCCGCGTTTTATTTCGGCCTCAGAATCATCCCATTTGATTTTCTTGCTCTCCGGTGAGCCCTTGACTCGCTTTCTGCATTTTAAAAGACATTATTATTTTAACCTCATTAATTCTTACAGTGAGTTCTAAAACAGTACGGACAAAGAGAATAACACCTACCTTAATCCAGAGGCTACAAAAGTGTCCCACGTCCGCTTTCTCCCGCGTTTTATTTCGGCCACACGGATCGTAGGCTCTGGATAAAAGGAACAAAGCAAAGGTCAATCAAAAAACGGATAAAATGAATCACCAGATTCTTAGATTCATCCTCCTGTGAAACATCCCCTCTTAGTTTCAGATTTAAGATATCTGTTGCACCAGCTGTGTGTAAGTATAAAATACTCATTATTATTTATGAACAGTTGTGTTTTGCCTACTTTTTGGTGCCTGGATGATTTCTGTGTTCCTGCTCTCGCTCGATGGTCTGTCTCTCCCCGAGCTGCTGCATTGACAAAAAAACGGGTTTTAATATCTCCAATTATAACTGAACATATCATATAATATAACAAAATAATTATTGCGTTAATTCTTTTCTTTAAACAATATTTAGAAATGTTGTGTTAAGATATGCAAACAAGGCATTATATCCTTTCAAATTAGCCAGTTTGTCTACATTTTCTTGAACAAAAATCTTTCATTATTAAGTAAAACCAAAACATATTAAATTCAAAGGTTTAACTAAAGGAATATCCATTAGTATCTCTACATAAATCAGAACACACTGTCTAAAGCCATACAATAAATCACATTTTTGATCAATAAACTACACAAACATCTGTAAAAACTTTCTAGAAAATGGCTTTTAAAGATGTGTAAAGTAAAAATGTATGTCCAGACGTTTTGCAAGACACTGCAGGAAACAATATTTGTTGTATTACAAGATGTGTAAATATACAAACAAATGCATTTATATGAAGTAAATGAAACACTTCTGTGTGTAATGTGCACGTTTTCTCTCTACTACACTGATAGAAGACATGTAATAGAAGACATGTCCTAACATGGACCTGTGTGTGTACATAAAGATATTCTGTCCTACAACACTTACCTGTAGTCACCGCGGGGTTTTCTCCTCGATGATTTCCTCAGCGCCTTCCTCCCGGTTCTCTCTTGTTGGCAGGGTGGAGCCGCAGTGCTAACCTGCAGTGGCGGGGACACAGGCTTTACAGCAACAGGCGATTGAGGAGGGGGTTGTTGTTGTTGTTGTTGTTGACTCTCTTCATCGTTTATGGAGAGGCTGTCCGATACCTGGGACGAGATGCCCAGGATGAGGGGGTGTTCTTGGGTCCTGAACCAGGCGGGGGGGCCCTCTGCTCCGCTGATGGAGGGCGACAGGTTCATCTGACCCCCGTCAAAGCCCCCACTCTGATCCAGGCAGACCTCCATCTTTTCACAGCTGGATTTCACGCTGAAAAGAAGAAGAAAAAACATTGTTCAAACCAACGTTCCGAATCAGGATGTTACTCCCCTTTACAGTACTGACAGTTAGTCTTGTTTGCATGTATTTCAGTTATTTCTGAACTATTGTGTCACTTGCACTATTTTATCTTTACGTCTTCAGTTTGTTGCAGTGTCAAAGAAGCCGTGGATTTAGGATTTGAGTTCTCAGAACTACACTTTTACTATTGTGCAGACGACAATCAAGTCTTTTAAATCGCATCGGAATCAAAAGTAAATAATAAGATAATGCATTAGACCCGATCTCTCTTTCTTGTTGCAGATATGTTAAAACAGTTGTAATGAGGACTCACTAGAAGCTGTTCTGGTGGTTTTGAGCGAGGTGGTTCAAGGTGATGAAGGGATGCTGAAGAAGCTCGCTGGGGGAAATCCTCCGATCGATGTCCAGGTGAAGCATCTTCTTCAGCAGATCCAGGAACTCCTGCCGGTCTTCGGTTTCTGCCGCGGTGTCTTCGTCCAACAGGTGGCGGGCGGGTTTTAACTGAACCAGAACAAACCAGGAACATTATAGTTAAACCTCTATTCATCTCGGTGGATCATGGAAACAGATTTACGGCAGATGTTCTCAGCTCGTTTTCAAATAGTATTTCCTACCTTCATTATATCATTCAGCGAGTTGAATTGTCCGGCGCTTGTGTTGGTTTCTCCAGACTGCTGAACGTTTTAAAGATAAATTATATAGGATTAGGTAACCTGTCTCAAGAGGAAATTAAAAACAGTAAGATATTTTAAAGCAACTCAGTGCAGGTACCTTCAATCTCCAACGACGTCTCCTGTCCTTCCTTCTACAATTGAAAAACCACGCGTTTTGACGCCTCTGTACATGAGACGAGCCGGAGGATGACCCTGAGTCTGCACGATATGTCGCAGCTGTTGACAAAACACAAAAAAAGTCAGTTACACTTACATCAATATTAGGATTTTCTTTAACAGTTTCACTACAAATATCATAGAAGTGCTTCAGAAAAGTTTACAAAAAGCCAACGTTTTACGCAGTTACAGTATCTCCCTTTTTAAAGAGGCCCTACTTTGTTTTGCATTTTATGGTGAAATACACACATTTGCTCTCTTGCACCGAGGCACAGATCGATACGTCTCTGATGTCTGCGCATAAAGTATATTTCTATAACCAGAAAGTGATTAGCTTAGCTTAGCATAAGTCTGGATCATGCAAAAAAAAGTTACACTATAAAACCACGGATAGTCCCTCCCAGATCAGCTGAGATCTGCCCCTTCCACCGAGGTCTTCAAAACCGGCCTTAAGACCCTCTTCTTTCGGCAGGCCTTCGAATAAACTTTGAGCACGGTACACCTGGAGTACTGCCATTTTTATCGCTATCTCCGACTTTTATTTTTGTACTCTATTTTATATTTTATTTTTTGATTTCTTATTATTACAATTATTTGTCTTTTATTATCTCAAAGCGTATCAGTATCCCTTGTTGTGAAGCACTTCGAGATTTGTCTTGGCAGATGAGAAGCGCTATATAAATTAAATATATTATTATTATTATTATTATAGTTGCTTTTACATTCTGAGCATCAAAGTGCCTCGGTGCGTGCTATATTAAAGATGAAGACATTTGAACCCTCAGCTACAGAGTCTGTTCTTCATGCACCGCCATTTTGATGTGGCATTGATGTGGTACGATGCAGGGAAGAACTACAAACTACTTAGGCTTGGATTTCTCTCGTTAGTCGGGTCATGCTCTCTGAATGCCTTGTTCTATTAGCTTGTATCGCAAACTAACTACATTTGTAACCGCGGAAATAGCAAATGAGAAAAGTGTTTCTTAATTAACGACTTTCACTATCAACACTGATTTGGACTCCAACATAAAAGGTGGAGGATTTTAAGTAAAAAGTGTTAGTTAGTGAGAGAGCAAGGCTAGCGGTTTGTAGCGGCGGTCAGTCTTTATGCTAAGCTAAGCTACTGGATAATAAACACACACATTTGAGCGTGGTATTGATCTAACTCCTGGACAGAAAGTGAAATAAATGTTTCTTAAAGATACTGTTTGAGCCACCACGACTAATATACGGTGTGTATCCTACTGTTTATCCCTTCTACATAATAAAGCTTCAGTCTTGTTACACCCACCATTTCGTGATCGGTGTCACCAGGGTACAGCACAGTGCCCGTGAACAGCTCCGCGGCGATGCAGCCCAGAGACCACATGTCGATGGCTGACGTTATGGGGAATCCTAGGATAATCTCCGGAGACCTTAGAAAAGACAAATAAACATATATCGTTTTAGTTTTGAGTAATTTCATAATTTAGTTTGCTATTTAACTTCTTAAATATTAAAGGTCCCCTATTGTACAGTTTCTCATCAATACATCACAGGTCTCAGATATACACAGAGCCTGTCTCTGATTGGCTAGAACACCAAACAGATCATTGCACCATTACCCATAATCCCCTCTGTTTCAGCCCTGTTTCCAAAGTGCTGATTCTCTGTCTGTTACTTTAGATGAAAATAAGGAGCCCCTCCCCACGCCCCTCTGAGAGAGATCTGGTTACAAAGAACTCAATGGTGCTCTAGGAGGAGATGCAGGTGATAAGGGGGGGGGGGGGTTACCTTGGTTGCTGATTGGCTAATGGTTACTCAAGACAACACATCGTTATGACATCACAAAGTGGCAAAAATCGGATCAGCTCATTTTCAGACAGGTTTTTATAGAAATGGATCAAAAAGAGAGAGAATCTTTGTTCCTGAAACTTTCAGAGTCTCTTTCCACAGAGGGGACACATGTTGATGTAGAAGAGACATGAATAAGAGGGGACACGTGTTGATGTAGAAGAGACATGAAGAAGAGGGGACACGTGTTGATGTAGAAGAGACATGAAGAAGAGGGGACACATGTTGATGTAGAAGAGACATGAATAAGAGGGGACACGTGTTGATGTAGAAGAGACATGAAGAAGAGGGGACACGTGTTGATGTAGAAGAGACATGAAGAAGAGGGGACACATGCTGATGTAGAAGAGACATGAAGAAGAGGGGACACATGTTGATGTAGAAGAGACATGAAGAAGAGGGGACACATGTTGATGTAGAAAAGACATGGAGAAGAGGGGACACATGTTGATGTAGAAGAGACATGAAGAAGATGGGACACGTGTTGATGTAGAAGAGACATGGAGAAGAGGGGACACATGTTGATGTAGAAGAGACATGAAGAAGATGGGACACGTGTTGATGTAGAAGAGACATGAAGAAGAGGGGACACATGTTGATGTAGAAGAGACATGAAGAAGAGGGGACACATGTTGATGTAGAAGAGACATGAAGAAGAGGGGACACATGTTGATGTAGAAGAGACATGAAGAAGAGGGGACACATGTTGATGTAGAAGAGACATGAAGAAGAGGGGACACATGTTGATATAGAAGAGACATGAAGAAGAGGGGACACATGTTGATGTAGAAGAGACATGAAGAAGAGGGGACACATGTTGATGTAGAAGAGACATGAAGAAGAGGGGACACATGTTGATGTAGAAGAGACATGAAGAAGAGGGGACACATGTTGATGTAGAAGAGACATGAAGAAGAGGGGACACATGTTGATGTAGAAGAGACATGAAGCAGAGGGGACACATGTTGATGTAGAAGAGACATGAAGAAGAGGGGACACATGTTGATGTAGAAGAGACATGAAGAAGAGGGGACACATGTTGATGTAGAAGAGACATGAAGAAGAGGGGACACATGTTGATGCAGAAGAGACATGAAGAAGAGGGGACACATGTTGATGAAGAAGAGACATGAAGAAGAGGGGACACATGTTGATGTAGAAGAGACATGAAGAAGAGGGGACACATGTTGATGTAGAAGAGACATGAAGAAGAGGGGACACATGTTGATGTAGAAGAGACATGAAGAAGAGGGGACACATGTTGATGTAGAAGAGACATGAAGAAGAGGGGACACATGTTGATGTAGAAGAGACATGAAGAAGAGGGGACACATGTTGATGTAGAAGAGACATGAAGAAGAGGGGACACATGTTGATGTAGAAGAGACATGAAGAAGAGGGGACACATGTTGATGTAGAAGAGACATGAAGAAGAGGGGACACATGTTGATGTAGAAGAGACATGAAGAAGAGGGGACACATGTTGATGTAGAAGAGACATGAAGAAGAGGGGACACATGTTGATGTAGAAGAGACATGAAGAAGAGGGGACACATGTTGATGCAGAAGAGACATGAAGAAGAGGGGACACATGTGATGTAGAAGAGACATGAAGAAGAGGGGACACATGTTGATGTAGAAGAGACATGAAGAAGAGGGGACACATGTTGATGCAGAAGAGACATGAAGAAGAGGGGACACATGTTGATGCAGAAGAGACATGAAGAAGAGGGGACACATGTTGATGAGAAGAAGAGGGGACACATGTTGATGTAGAAGAGACATGAAGAAGAGGGGACACATGTTGATGTAGAAGAGACATGAAGAAGAGGGGACACATGTTGATGTAGAAGAGACATGAAGAAGAGGGGACACATGTTGATGCAGAAGAGACATGAAGAAGAGGGGACACATGTTGATGTAGAAGAGACATGAAGAAGAGGGGACACATGTTGATGTAGAAGAGACATGAAGAAGAGGGGACACATGTTGATGTAGAAGAGACATGAAGAAGAGGGGACACATGTTGATGTAGAAGAGACATGAAGAAGAGGGGACACATGTTGATGTAGAAGAGACATGAAGAAGAGGGGACACATGTTGATGCAGAAGAGACATGAAGAAGAGGGGACACATGTTGATGCAGAAGAGACATGAAGAAGAAGGGACACATGTTGATGTATAAGAGACATGAAGAAGAGGGGACACATGTTGATGTAGAAGAGACATGAAGAAGAGGGGACACATGTTGATGTAGAAGAGACATGAAGAAGAGGGGACACATGTTGATGTAGAAGAGACATGAAGAAGAGGGGACACATGTTGATGTAGAAGAGACATGAAGAAGAGGGGACACATGTTGATGTAGAAGAGACATGGAGAAGAGGGGACACATGTTGATGTAGAAGAGAGATGAAGAAGAGGGGACACATGTTGATGAAGAAGAGACATGAAGAAGAGGGGACACATGTTGATGTAGAAGATACATGAAGAAGAGGGGACACATGTTGATGTAGAAGAGACATGAAGAAGAGGGGACACATGTTGATGAAGAAGAGACATGAAGAAGAGGGGACACATGTTGATGAAGAAGAGACATGAAGAAGAGGGGACACATGTTGATGTAGAAGAGACATGAAGAAGAGGGACACATGTTGATGAAGAAGAGACATGAAGAAGAGGGGACACATGTTGATGTAGAAGAGACATGAAGAAGAGGGGACACATGGTGATGTAGAAGAGACATGAAGAAGAGGGGACACATGTTGATGTAGAAGAGACATGAAGAAGAGGGGACACATGGTGATGTAGAAGAGACATGAAGAAGAGGGGACACATGTAGATGTAGAAGAGACATGGAGAAGAGGGGACACATGGTGATGCAGAAGAGACATGAAGAAGAGGGGACACATGTTGATGTAGAAGAGACATGAAGAAGAGGGGACACATGTTGATGAAGAAGAGACATGAAGAAGAGGGGACACATGTGGATGTAGAAGAGACATGAAGAAGAGGGGACACATGTTGATGAAGAAGAGACATGAAGAAGAGGGGACACATGTTGATGAAGAAGATACATGAAGAAGAGGGGACACATGTTGATGTAGAAGAGACATGAAGAAGAGGGACACATGTTGATGAAGAAGAGACATGAAGAAGAGGGGACACATGTTGATGTAGAAGAGACATGAAGAAGAGGGACACATGTTGATGAGGAAGAGACATGAAGAAGAAGAAGAGACATGAAGAAGAGGGGACACATGTTGATGTAGAAGAGACATGAAGAAGAGGGGACACATGTTGATGAAGAAGAGACATGAAGAAGAGGGGACACATGTTGATGTAGAAGAGACATGAAGAAGAGGGGACACATGTTGATGTAGAAGAGACATGAAGAAGAGGGGACACATGTTGATGTAGAAGAGACATGGAGAAGAGGGGACACATGTTGATGTAGAAGAGACATGAAGAAGAGGGGACACATGTTGATGTAGAAGAGACATGGAGAAGAGGGGACACATGTTGATGTAGAAGAGACATGAAGAAGAGGGGACACATGTTGATGTAGAAGAGACATGAAGAAGAGGGGACACATGTTGATGTAGAAGAGACATGAAGAAGAGGGGACACATGTTGATGTAGAAGAGACATGAAGAAGAGGGGACACATGTTGATGTAGAAGAGACATGAAGAAGAGGGGACACATGTTGATGTAGAAGAGACATGAAGAAGAGGGGACACATGTTGATGTAGAAGAGACATGAAGAAGAGGGGACACATGTTGATGTAGAAGAGACATGGAGAAGAGGGGACACATGTTGATGTAGAAGAGACATGGAGAAGAGGGGACACATGTTGATGTAGAAGAGACATGAAGAAGAGGGGACACATGTTGATGTAGAAGAGACATGAAGAAGAGGGGACACATGTTGATGTAGAAGAGACATGAAGAAGAGGGGACACATGTTGATGTAGAAGAGACATGAAGAAGAGGGGACACATGTTGATGTAGAAGAGACATGAAGAAGAGGGGACACATGTTGATGTAGAAGAGACATGGAGAAGAGGGGACACATGTTGATGTAGAAGAGACATGGAGAAGAGGGGACACATGTTGATGTAGAAGAGACATGAAGAAGAGGGGACACATGTTGATGTAGAAGAGACATGGAGAAGAGGGGACACATGTTGATGTAGAAGAGACATGAAGAAGAGGGGACACATGTTGATGTAGAAGAGACATGGAGAAGAGGGGACACATGTTGATGTAGAAGAGACATGAAGAAGAGGGGACACATGTTGATGTAGAAGAGACATGAAGAAGAGGGGACACATGTTGATGTAGAAGAGACATGAAGAAGAGGGGACACATGTTGATGTAGAAGAGACATGAAGAAGAGGGGACACATGTTGATGTAGAAGAGACATGGAGAAGAGGGGACACATGTTGATGTAGAAGAGACATGAAGAAGAGGGGACACATGTTGATGTAGAAGAGACATGGAGAAGAGGGGACACATGTTGATGTAGAAGAGACATGAAGAAGAGGGGACACATGTTGATGTAGAAGAGACATGAAGAAGAGGGGACACATGTTGATGTAGAAGAGACATGAAGAAGAGGGGACACATGTTGATGTAGAAGAGACATGAAGAAGAGGGGACACATGTTGATGTAGAAGAGACATGAAGAAGAGGGGACACATGTTGATGTAGAAGAGACATGAAGAAGAGGGGACACATGTTGATGCAGAAGAGACATGGAGAAGAGGGGACACATGTTGATGTAGAAGAGACATGAAGAAGAGGGGACACATGTTGATGTAGAAGAGACATGAAGAAGAGGGGACACATGTTGATGTAGAAGAGACATGAAGAAGAGGGGACACATGTTGATGTAGAAGAGACATGAAGAAGAGGGGACATATGTTGATGTAGAAGAGACATGAAGAAGAGGGGACACATGTTGATGTAGAAGAGACATGGAGAAGAGGGGACACATGTTGATGTAGAAGAGACATGAAGAAGAGGGGACACATGTTGATGTAGAAGAGACATGAAGAAGAGGGGACACATGTTGATGTAGAAGAGACATGAAGAAGAGGGGACACATGTTGATGTAGAAGAGACATGGAGAAGAGGGGACACATGTTGATGTAGAAGAGACATGAAGAAGAGGGGACACATGTTGATGTAGAAGAGACATGAAGAAGAGGGGACACATGTTGATGTAGAAGAGACATGAAGAAGAGGGGACACATGTTGATGCAGAAGAGACATGAAGAAGAGGGGACACATGTTGATGTAGAAGAGACATGAAGAAGAGGGGACACATGTTGATGCAGAAGAGACATGAAGAAGAGGGGACACATGTTGATGTAGAAGAGACATGAAGAAGAGGGGACACATGTTGATGCAGAAGAGACATGGAGAAGAGGGGACACATGTTGATGTAGAAGAGACATGAAGAAGAGGGACACATGTTGATGTAGAAGAGACATGGAGAAGAGGGGACACATGTTGATGTAGAAGAGACATGAAGAAGAGGGGACACATGTTGATGTAGAAGAGACATGGAGAAGAGGGGACACATGTTGATGCAGAAGAGACATGAAGAAGAGGGGACACATGTTGATGTAGAAGAGACATGAAGAAGAGGGGACACATGTTGATGCAGAAGAGACATGGAGAAGAGGGGACACATGTTGATGTAGAAGAGACATGAAGAAGAGGGGACACATGTTGATGCAGAAGAGACATGAAGAAGAGGGGACACATGTTGATGTAGAAGAGACATGAAAGAAGAGGGGACACATGTTGATGCAGAAGAGACATGGAGAAGAGGGGACACATGTTGATGTAGAAGAGACATGAAGAAGAGGGGACACATGTTGATGTAGAAGAGACATAATAGGTGACCCCCCCGCTGCCGGCCTCTCACCTGTAATTCTGTGTCTGCATGTAGTCGCCCAGCTCAGACTTAGCGGCATGACACGCCACGCCGAAGTCGATGACCTTGATTCTCCACGGCTGCTTCCTGTGGTCCAGCAGCATGATGTTCTCCGGCTTCAGGTCCGTGTGCACGACTCCCAGACCCTGGAGCAGCTGCAGCGTTACGGACACCTGAAATATAAGATCACGAATCAGTCTTTATGCTAAGCTAAGCTACTGGATAATAAACACACATTTGAGCGTGGTATCGATCTAACTCCTGGAAAGAAAGTGAAATTAAATGTTAAAGATATTGTTTAAGCCACCACGACTAATATAACATGTTTGCATAATTGTGTGCGTGTGTATCCCTTCTACATAATAAACTAAAGTTTTGCAGTATTGCTACATCCACCATTTTGTATAATCAGTTGCAAAAATGTTGCTTAATTCTTTCAGGCAGGATATTTCTCATCAGTTCTGTGGAAATGTTCAGTTGTTTTTCTTTATAGATGTGTCCGTGGAGCATCGAGCGTACCTGGTACAGGATGGGGCGGATTTCGTCCAGCTCCAGCGAGCGGCGAGGCTTCTGGTAGAGGAACTCAAACAGACTCATGTCCAGGATCTCCAACTCCAGACAGACGTGTCCGCCGGACACAAACACATCGTTGAACGTCACAAAGTTAAACCTGTCGGAGTCAAACGCTCTGAGCTCTTCCATTATCTCCATCTGGGGAACAAACGACTGCATGTTGAGAAAATATATCTTCACGGGGCAAGATGAAATACAGTTAACATGATGATGGACGTCCATTTGAAGTATTAATAACATAAGAAGTAGAGACATCGTTACGTCTACTTAGAAGGTCATTAGTAAGGTTTTTATCCATTCTTCTTTAAGTATATTAACTTGATTTCCAATTGTCATGCCCATTTTATACATTGCTTTTACAAGATCCTCCCCTTTATCGTTAACTATTGCAACTCTAATGAGTAGGAATAAGTGACAATCTTTATTTCTCGATGTTTTCTGATGTTTTTTAGCAGGATATTTGGGGTTTTATCCACAGAAATACCCCAAAAAGCACATTATCTCCAGGTTTTTGAAGTTCAATTAGTATTTATTTCACTTTTAGTTGTGTTAAAGTATTAAATAATAATCTTCCACATATATTACTCCCAAGAATAAGATGTATTTTGAATGTTTCTGCTCTTTACTTCCCAGTAGGTTGATGATATAATGCAGAAAGCTAACTTGATGGCTGATCACAACCAAATCAATTTAGTTGTTTGTACGAAGCCATGAGTCAGACATCTTAAGCCTGCATGTTATCTATTAATAAGTAAAGAAATGGGAATTGGGGAAACCATGGATGTGATCAGAGTTGTTCCCTACCTCATTCTTTGCCTCTGGTGTTAGGTCCTTTCCCTTCGCGATCTTCACAGCCACCGTCCTGTTGGTGGCCATCTTTAAGCACTTTACTACCTTCCCAAAGGTGCCCTCCCCCAAAACGGACTGGATCATGTATTGGGAGGAGGGGGAGTTGAGGACACCCAGGGGTTTGCACACTGCCCCTGAAGGAAAGCAGCATGAGGATGAGGAGGTGGAGGAGGAGGTGATCGTCTCTGCGTCAGGTGACGGAGTTGAGTTGGGGACTCGGTAAGACTACAGGAGGAAGAAGAAAGTGATTAACACATGAAGTCACATTTTGTCTCATTAAAAAAGTCTTTTGAACTATACAAAACTAAAATATATCAAAAAGTCAATACAAATATCGGCTGATTTCACAATTTGGACGATTCAATTCGCGCTTGAGCAATTTTTCTACTAGTTTGAACATCTCAAAATGACATTTTACTGCTTTTTTGATAAGAATAAACACATTATTTGTTCATTTATAAGCCTGAACTGGGATTCAAGATGGATTAACTCATCTTGTTAGTGAAATATATCAACTTATTGGTAAATATAAGCACTTTACTGAACACTTAATGTGATACAATGGGATTATAAGAATATATTTTAACATAAAAACTATTATTTTTACGTATTTACTACCAGATTTGATCAACTCACCATGTTGTCACTCGCGTTACTAATCGTGTTTGAACGTTTTGTTGAGATTAACAAAGTTGAAGTTTCTCCTGGTTGTGGTTTAACCCGACTGAACACAGAGTCCAGGTCCTGCCGGAAGCTTCCTTCTCCTGAACATTCCACGGCTTTGTTACATCACATTCCCAATGGAATCTTAGTTTGGAATGTTCCGGTTGTCATGGCATCGAATAATTCTAAATTAGAACGATGGTGGCTAAAGGTTTTGGAATGTTTATATCGCTGCTAACAAACAATAACATGACAATTAATAACTATTTGTAATTAATAACTGTGCGACTGTGGCTGCGAGGGAGTGCGTTTGTTTCCACCAGAAGGGTGTGGGTTCGATCCCAGCATTGTGTTTTTATATATGGTTTTTAAAGTGCAGAGCGTTCCTTCTAATGGACATTTGGTCCGTTGTTACGTGTTTGCCTCTGTCAGCCACCGTACAGGGATTGTAAATGAAGGAACTGTAAATTAAATATACATGCATAATAAGACGTACAACATATTTAACACTAGTTTAAAAACCTTAGATTTGTATACAATAAGACAGAGATGAGCCTGCGATTGTACAAATCTAGCACATTCGTGCTGAAACACAAATTATATTATTTTTAAGTTATTATTCATCTCTGAGCCGGAAAAAAATAAGATTTTAGGTGCATTATTGTTGTAAGTGTATTTTGTATTTAAGATAATTTAGTAATTGTCTTGCTAATGCTTTTAGACATCATTTTTGGTCCTTGTCCCTCACTGTACCTCGGATGGAGTGAGACAAAGGACAATGAAAGACAACGGCTCTGAGGAGGAGGAGGAGGAGGAGGAGGAGGAGGAGGAGGAAGGCAGCGTGGGAGGAGGGAGACGTCTTTGCGCGGCTCCTTCAAGCTCATGAACTGCTGGCCTACTTTAGCCTTCTCCATTTTTTATGACACACACACACACACACACACACACACACACACACACACACACACACACACACACACACACACACACACACACACACACACACACACACACACACACACACACACACACACACACACACACACACACACACACACACACACACACACACACACACACACACACACACACACACACACACACACACACACACACACACACACACACACACAATGAAAAGGTGCATGAACACACAAACAACCTGCAGTATTGACACATTAGAAGTGTTTTAGGGTGAGCTGTCTGTGCAGGTGTACTATATATATATATATATATATATATATTGATATATGTAGCCCATTGGTCAATACGGACATTTCAGAGGTTGTTAATACCCAATAGCACACGGCTGTTAAGCAGAATAGTGCCCATTGCTAAGGAGGGTCAAGAGAGAGAAGGAGAGAGGTACAGAGACAGAGCGCTGGACGTCAGAGAAATCACCAGAAGAAGGCAGACAGGAAGTAAACCCCAACAGGAACACGGTCAGGGCTCTGGGACTTATGTAGGACTTGTTCGTGGAAGAGAAACTGTGGACAGACTTGGATAGTTACAGAAAACATCGATAGGAGCTGCCGTTCATTTTAAGTTACGTTGATGTTGCAGTCCTTGGTACGCAGCGGAGCGGGGGATTGTTTCCTTTGCAGTAGCTCAATAAAATCATTTCGATTAATACTCAAGTCTTTGGTTTATTTAGTATGTGGCCGCGCACCGCCTCGCTGCACATTATCCCTTACATTTCTGATGTATATTAATTAAATATTCTATCAGTACTTTGTACATCCATTTACTCTCACTCAGGTGTGTACATTTTGATTAGCGTCTACCCAGTTCACGTTTAATCATACTTAACATCTGGGCTGCCAACTGGCCCCTACATTACGCACTACTGGCACAAAACAAAACAAGCCACCAGGGTGCTCTTTCTGGGAAGATATGAGGGAAACCATGACAAAGAAAAGAGATGCAGCTACAACAAATCTGGCAAAGTATTTACTAAAGTGTTAAACTGGTGGAGGGCAATTCCTAGCATGTTTTTGTGTCACATGCAAGACTTTGTTTATACGCTAACGGTTTCAATAGAAAGGTCATATGGGGATCATGTCAACATCTAAAGTGCCTCTCATCATCATGTCCTACATTGTCCCAC